>NW_009970724.1:12859882-12862734 GCF_000747805.2 Chaetura pelagica
TGCTGAGGAACTGCCACAAGAGACGAGCTCTGAGCATTTGCACATACTTTTGGCTTAGGTAAGCCCTGGCTTTCTTTCAGTGGTTTTGGATGCCTATGAAATTTTACTGGAATTGGGAATAAGCACCATTTTGTAACAGAATACTGAATGCTGATAATGAAAAGCAAAGTAAAACAACCTAAACATAACAATTTACTATGTATCTTCCTAGTTTCAAATAAAACAGTTTGTTCTTTTTCCTCCTCTTATCTGATCCCCTTACATTTCTTTAGCAAGCAATGAGTAGGGTGACCTCTCAGTTTGTGCTTACAGCTTCTAAGTTTTTTTTATACCCCGGTTCAGTGTTTCGTGTTGGCTGGCTTTAGGCCTTTCAGTGCAGATAATTCAAAGAGTACAAGGAGCCTTAGGAAAGAGATTTACAAGTAATTTTGGTTGTGTATTTGCAATTAATAAGAAATGTTAATGTAGGGCAAAATACAAGTTTTCAAAAGCAAAGGGATCTCTATGGGCAGCTGACATACTTGAAATAGAAAAGCAGGTTACTGATATGTATGGTAATATTTTGGACTAATATTCACAAAGAAGGAAATTACATCAATTGATATTCAGGGTGAAAAGTCTGTGGTGGGACAAATATGGCCAGGTGTAACGTGTCACCTTGTAATTCACCACTGTAATAATTATTGTAATTTAGCTTCTGTCAGGGTGGTGCTGAAACAGTAACTAAAACAGTCTTACAGACCAGGTTTCCACAGAACTAAAAAAAATCTCCAACACCTCCTCCTACAGCCCTGAGAGCCTGTGCGATATGTCAGAGATGGCCAAAACAGAGATCTTTTACAGGCAATAAAGTTTTTATGTGGCCCATGTGCCACACTCCAGGCACTCTTTCTTTACAGAATGCCTCATAAAAGAACATTCTTTTAATTTGTCTGTGTTGAGAGAGGCTTCAGACTATTCCTGATGTCTTCCTTTAAAGTCAGATAGACTGAAGACATCTGCTGAACACTTTTATCATACTGCTATAATCAGACTAAAAATAAATGGAACAAAGTAATAATCACAGAAACCTTTAAGATTTCAGTCAAATAAAGAGATTTTTCTAGATAATTCACAGATTTTTTCTTTATGCTTTCCAGAGCCAGATTCTGAATCCAAAACTGAGTTATCTTACCTTGAACATGTCTTCAGTGACAACAGAGCCAGAGTAGGTAAAAGGATTTGCAGAGTATCTACAGAAATCCTTAAGAAAGCACCACTCAGCATGCAGTGGTAGGCGACCTAACAGTCACAGCTTTGTACGTTCACTAAAATACCGACATATATTAGAAGGCAACCCATCTTCTACAAATTATTAGCTTATATAGGTCAAAGGTACTCTAGTCTACAGTCACTCACTGGCATAATAATACTCTCTCATCCTGTTACCTCCAGCAGAAGATGACTGAAATCATATGCATGTCCTTTTTCATCAACTACTCCAGTATCTGCAGAAATGCACTGTGCACCACATTTAAAGTAATCATTTTGTGCAGTAACAGAAAGCACAACTACATCATAACAGCTATGAACCCTGGATCTGTTTATTAAATATGTAGTTACTTACAGGAATGTTGATGAAAACAGTATCAAACTCTGATGCTGACAGAAATCTTTTCAATGGCACCATGAAAAACTGCAAGGAAAATAATTTATACATACATCATCTATGTCATTATACTTTCTAGACCGTTACTAAAATACATGTTACTGTTCTTTAAGTAGTATCTTACTTTCTCTATTGATTCCAGAGTTTCAGTGTATTTCTCTTCAGTTTGCTTTATTTCAGCCAGACAACAGCTTCTTATGTCATTCTCAGTATATTTCTGCAATTACAATGGAGTTATTATCAGGCACCTAATGGATAATAAACGTATTTATAACTTTAGAATTAAGCAATTAGGATAACTGCTTCCTGAAATGTTCTAAGTACTGCAGCCTCCAAGGATGATAGCAATAACCAAGAATATTTTACTGTTCAATTAGCTGATGATCTTAAGTGTTTCCCTAAAATTCAGCATCAAAGGAATATTATGAAAAGTTTATGTTTAAATATAAAATGCTGGGCTCCTTGAATGTACTTTGGAAGTTGAAATACAAGGTCACATCTAATTTACACCCAGACTGAAAAATCTTTTTGAAAATACTCAGCAGTTAATAATTTTAATAACTCAGTGGAGTAAATCATGCAAGAAACTTTGCATTGCCATAAATATTGGATTCAGTCTAATCCCTGGACCTATTAACAATTTTTCTTTTAGTTCTCAAGGGAAGCTCTCTCTTCAGATACATCATGTGTATGTCCTCCAATCAGGAAGTGCAATGACCTCTAAGTTCAGCTTTTGCACATGTGTGCATATATCTTCAGTGAGCCTCTGGGTTTTTTTCCATGTAAACCACCAGACTCTTAAGAAATTTAATCAGCACAGGACTCTATAAAATAGTTTACAGGCACCCTTACCGAAGATCAGATTTACAGCATTACAGCTGCAATAACTTGCAAATCTCCTTTCAAACAGAAGAGTAAATAACTGGAACAAGGTATGGAAGCATTCAAGATAAGCAAGACATAAAACATTTGGAGACTTATAGGTCAGCTTGGAGACCTGACACAGTAACTGGACAGACTCTTACAATTAAAAGCAATAACTGATCCAAAAATTTTCTCCAAAATCAACCATAAGCAGTGGCTTAATAAGCAATAGTACTATCACATCCTTTCTGAAGCCTTTTATCAGCTTGTAACATCCTTCTAAGGCATCCTGTAGCATCTCTCTGACTGTATCTTACCTTCTTTTCACACAGTGTAGGGA
>NW_009970724.1:12862772-12873154 GCF_000747805.2 Chaetura pelagica
GAATCTATATGTAAACATTAGACCTGATGACTAGATGTTACTCAAATACAGGGTGAGTCAGGACTAGAAATTTAGTACTACAGTCTTCCATTCAGAAAAAGACTTCTAGCTTTTGAACCACCTTGGCCACCTATGAAGAATGGGAAACACATTCCTACTGCCTTAACCAGATGCCAAGTTGTAAATCACACAGGCACATATCATTGCTTGCACTTTATTGTTCTGATTTCTCCTTTACACTTCTGTCTCCATGTGACTCTACAAGCAGGTGCTGAAACTGGAACAGGGCTTTTCAATCTCACCTACCAGGTGCTGCATTATCTGAGAAATTACTCTTTGAAATCTAATTGATGAAGTTAAAAAATTTCCCTAGAACAAATATTGATGTGCCATCCTTATTAGTTAGCTGCCAACAGAAGTAGCCATTTTGCAAAAATATAGTCTGTCATTATCAGTAAAAACATACTCCATAAGTACCATCTGATGATGAGCCTCATCTCAAAATCTATCATTTATTCCTGAATTCTGACAAGTTCTTTGGCAGGTGGGAGCAGAGACTGTCACAATTAACCACAGTTAATTAATCTAAAGTATAAGAAGTTGACATTTTTCAGGGTTCATTTATTTTCACCTTTACCTTTGTGAGCTCTCTACTGTTCAAATTGCTTGCAGTATTTGCACCAACACAGAAATTGTTGCACCCAATGGGAATTCACATCCATTTGCAAAATGTGGGCTTTTGCTGTTCACCAGCTCTCACATGAGCAATGCAAACAAAATTCTAGAATTCTGCTTAAAACCATTTACTTCAGTTTTGTGCTAACCCAAACAGTTCATTCACTTAGGCACTTTTGGCAGAAATTAACATGTCAATTTTCGATCTGTGCCACAAATTTCTAGAATTTGAGTGCCATAAACAAAAGACATGAGGAAATAAGTAGTGTCTGAATACCAATACAAATGAAAAAAAAATGCCTTTGAAAGTCAGCTACTGCTAGAGAAAATTTTGTGAAATCATTTATGTCACAAGATAATGATGAAAAAATCAAGGATGACAGAGATGCAAGGCATTTTGGCCACTACTGGAGACTCTGAAAAGCATTGAGTTCTTCTAAAAATATACTTTATGATTGTTGTGTTCCAGAGATTGCATTTGCAAGGAATGCTCACACAGGGTTCAAATGAGAGAACTGCGCAAAATCATCACGTTAGCATGCAGTGTATGTCTAAACGTGAAAGGAAATAATCACAGACCAGAAATAATCACATTAAAAGAAGTTGTCAAAACAAAATAATTGTAATATCTCCATTCATGACACGTTGTGGAAAAAAAACTGTTTGCTGTACCATGTTTTTAATTTCCATTTACTTTTTATAAGAAACAAGTAAAAGTCTGTTCTATTTGAAGTATCAAGGCTAAGATGCAACTAAAATTAGAATGTGAATGCTTTCATTGCTGTATTAATCAGATAGATTAGAAACACAGATATGCAAGAGTGACAGGAAAGAATGAAAATTTCCACACTCCCAACTGCCAGAGACCATCAACTGTTGAAGAAAAAAAAAAAGCGCCACCCACACTCCTTTTGTGAAACCCAAAATTTAGTGCATTTTGAGTTTCAGTATAAAATAAAAACTCAAAACAAGATCAGAGTAACAAAATAAGTGATGATTGCATTCCATTTAAAAATTACATTTCTTTCAAAAAATTACCATAGTCAGTGTTGGAGGTCTTTGACAAAAGAGCCTGCAAAGTCTTACACAGGGAGTAAGGCACTGCATGTGACTGGTACAGATGCAAATGAGCATGACTGAAGTTTCAGTGAAACTAGCTATAAAGAGAATGTGACAAATATTAACTTGCAAAAATATAACTGTTATTATTCAAAAGTTACTAGGAATTGGAAAACTTACAGGTTGCTGTGCTGCTTCGTCTTTCATTAGGTCTTCATAAACCTCCCCACCTTCGTCTTCTCCGTAGACACAATCATACAACTCCTCATCTTCATCAACACCAGTTTCACTGAAAGGAAAATACAATTAAAAATGCTGTGCAGCACAGGCAAATTACCATGAGTTCTGTAAGGGACCACTCCTCATAGGAAAATACTTCTGTAGTAAACTAACAGATTAATTAATAGAACTATTGAACGGCAAAAACCTCATTAAGAGCTGCGTCTTCTTACTGCCTGACATCCCACCACACTGGAATGCAAGGTCTGCTGCCTGCCTCAAGAACAAGTCGGGGAACTGCCTAATAGAACTAGGAAGGACAACTACTTCTCTGAGTGGTTCTTCAGTACTCAAGAACAGGACACCAGAAGCTCTAGTGGCAGTGACTAATGATTTCAAAGAAATCAAAATCAATAAGAACTGCTGCCAAAACATCTGGACAAGGAACTACTTAGAAATGTCATATAAAATCATTACATCTATAGTCAGGACTATATACAGAAACAAAGTGAATTTTTTATTCTCATTAAATATGTACCCTTTAAAAAATGATCAAGAATGTCAGAAGAAAAAAGTAAGTAAATGTTAGAATTTTCAATAGATTTAAGTATTATAAAAATATTTTGAGGAGATTCAACAGATGAAAGAGATTGTTCACTTCCATTTCAAACAGATATCATGCCCCAGGAGAGCTGAAAACTCAAGTGCTCCAGGTTAGTCTTTTTAATTTAATTTCATGTCAACATTTTGGCTTGGCCAGTGATGATGATGTGCTTGCATTTAACACTACCTGCTGTGTCAGATGCAACACAGACACACTCCATTTTACCACTTATGCTCCAGGGAACAAAAGCTGGCAAAAAGGCAGGGTAAGGGTAGAAACATCCAACTACTAGAGCTCTTCTGACAGAAAGCCTTAAATTGATGCTAAATTCCTTAGACACTATTTAAACTCAAGGACAATTAAATTAATTTTAGTCAAATATACCTACTAATTAAGAGAAACTAAAAGTTGTGGGCCATTTTTATCACTGACTGGCATTTTTATTTCTTATTCAGAGAGTACATCTTGAATTCCTTTCTCCACAATTAAGATAGCAGGTAATTATCATATTTCAGCTAATAATATTTGTAATTTTAGCCTAAAGAAAGCTATGAGTCTCAATTTTTTGGTGTGATTTTTTTTTTTAATTAAAGGCTGTCTTCCAGTACTAAACATGTATACCTATTTAAGAACTGATAGAAACATTATTTTCAAACAGTGCTAATACCACCACATCCAAGAGATGCAGACATCTCTAGCCCACTTGGGTCTCAGAGAAGTCTGCAACTCCTGCCTTCTACCCATTCAACTACACAGAGTGAAAAGCAGCTCTAGGAAAGCCAGCTGCAAGAGACAAGGAGTTTTGCAGGGAGAGTGATAAGCTGACCAATACCAACAATGGTGGGGTTTCCCTTCTTTTTAGGTAGTAAAAAACAAATCCATGGTGTGAACAGCAACTAGGTCACCACATGGCAGCAAGTGACATACAATGTGGCCAGGGCCAAGGTGGAGCCAGATGGGCACTACTGAGGTTAGCAACGGGGAACTTTGAGCTTTGGGACAGTGAGCTCTGATCCTAGCACTTATCCAATATGATTCCTAATGGATCTTGAGAGATCTCAGCCATACAATACAAGAGTAGTTCTTTCTGACAGTTCTTTTATGCCCAGCTGTATTCATTTCAGCAGTCTGCAAAACAAAGCTGTAGTCTACCACATAATACTATATAGTATGTTCAATCTTACTTGCACCTCAAAGCCTATGAGAAAATTGGCAATAATTAACAAATCTGCCAACACCCAGGTGGAGGTAAATCACAGAATCACAGAATGTTAGGGGGTCAGAAGGGACCTCTGGAGTCCAACCTCCCTCCTAGAGCAGGTTCATTCATTTGCACTCATACAAAGGATTTTGCTGACTTTAGCGAAAGATCCATTTGAATTACAATTCAAACACACATTTTCTTTGCAAGGTCTAGAAAATTTTCTTGGGTCCCTTACAACTGTTACCCTAACTCTATGAAACCATTCTCATAATGCAGGCAGATCATTTTAAAATGCATTCATCATTTACTTCTGACCAGCACCCCTGATGAGCCATGCCTCCTTACCTATGTAAGTGTATTACAAGCATTCAGTAAGCTTTCATAATTAATTCTTCATGATCAGCATAATGGCTAATATAAAATTTTAAAATCAAATAAATATCCCATTCTCATTAAAACTATGTGTTCTATAACATCAGATCACTAATAACATGCTAATGAAAGCCAAAATCTTTAATTTAACTAAAGGTTCACAACATACTCTATTAAATCAGGAAGTCCTTTGTAGACATCTTCATCATCAATGCTTTCTTCTGTAGGGAAGGGCCTATAGAAAGAAAAATAGCATGAATTATAGACAGCACACTAATCACATAGTAGGTTTCCATTTGTTTTCTAAAATTTTCACACAGATTAGTATAGTTGTTGTACTTTTCCTTCTTTCTCTAATGCACAGTATGCATGCTTTTAGACTTCTGTTTATTACTTCATGATACTCAATATAATTCAAAACCCTATAGGATGGGAATATACATCACCACCAAAACCCATCATAGTCAGGTTTCCAACCAAGAGTATTAATTCTTCACTTTAGCACTGGACATGGCTTACAAGACTGGCTAGGGAATTTTGTCTATGTTTTTAAAAACTCATCCATTTGTGTATAATAAGACTGCTGAATCAGATAATTCAGAATTATGGAAAATTAAGCATGAAATATTTCACCTTCTCTCACAGGCCACAATTATATTTCAAGAGGTTAAGTTTGGTTGAGTTTTTTCGATTTCTCTTTGAAAATGAGAATCTCACTAACATGACAGTCTTGCTCATTTTTAGAAGGGAGACAGAAGGAAAACCCATTTGTGTTGACATAGATTAGTATTGCATCAGCCTGACTTCGAAACCATGTGTCACAATTATCACACTGAGCTGTAGTTCTAACTGCTCATTTGTTCACCCCATGTTTCAGAAGCATGAGAAGTAAATACAGCTCAGGCACATCAGAAGGCATGACATAGGTAGAAGATACCCTTCAGAGCTCCTCAGAGGTCCAGAGCCTTGGGTAGCTGTCCACTGGGCAATGTGGTTTACAACTATAGAAGTTCTTACTGTGGGACACTGCCTATATTGCCTCTAAGAACTTTTCCAAGGAGCATCATGCAAGAGGCATTATTCCCACCATTCACTAGGGCAGTAACATACCTGATTCCTGTCCCAATTGCAATAGGAGTGCGAGAGAGTTTTGAAAGTGTTTCTATCACCTGAAGAAGAAAGAAACGGAAACCATCGTTAGTTGCAGAAGAGAAGTAATAAAATATTATTTTTCTCTAATATTTAATTCTCAGCAACACCATTTAACATCAAATGATATAAACAGACATAAGATCTGGCTGTGCCAAACAGTGAGTGCACTGAAATTCCACAGATTTCCCACGAGCTGGTCTTCAGTGCTTTAAAACAGGGGGATGTGATGGGAACACACCAAGAGAAGAAAAAGGAAATCTCTTTTTTACACATCTTAGCACAAATAAAAGCCAACTTAAATGGATTTAAAACCAAGTCATATATTTCAGAAATTACACGTTCATTTTGCAATTGGACCTGGATGCAACTGTAAACAAATTTTATCCTACAGACTGCACTGAATACTTACTATTGTAGCTCCCGAAAGAAAACGTCGTGTTAATTTTGAGCTTTTTCAAATATCAGCCAGAAGAGGGAGCCAAATACCAAATCTTTTCAGGACTGGCTTGCAAAGGAAAATATTTACTAGCAATTAGAAATGGAAAATAGTTACTAGTAAAATAGCTTTTAAAGTTGCAAATGGGAGCCCATAAACTTTACTTTTTAGAAGATGGCAGAAGTCTGGAAGATCTCATTCTAAGAAAATAACTCCTGCAAGCGCTCAAGGTTCCACAATAAAAGAGGGAAAACACTAGGGAGTGTAGAATACATGTATACAGTCACATACATAGAGTTCCTTTGGTGTCAGCTGTCCTAATACAAGACCAACCTGCACTCTGCCCAGCACTCCTTCTCCCTCACAATTATTTTATCTTATTTTGAGCACTATCAGATTGGCAAGTCTTATTTTATAGACAGACAAAAAGAGCCAAAATGACACCCTGTCTTAATGTCCATACTTCTGATGAGAAGTTTCCCCTGAACTTTCAAGAAGTCAAAAATCCTATTTAGCTGAAGTGAAATTACCAAAGAAGGTTTTTATCAGTAGTATCAAAATTCAGTATAGCAATTACACATTCCATGGCATTTAGGAACAACCTCTATAATTCAAATAGTTTATTTTTTAAGTTCTAATTGCAAGATTAATCTGAGCATAAAACAGAGTTAAAAGCACACCTCTCAAAGGAAGGACAATAACACATTTACACAGAAGGGCAAAGTAAAAACCACAGAGAATAGCCAACAACTACAGAGCTTAAAGTGAAGTTAAAAAGCCTCCAAAGTGAATCAGGTCCCATAGGCAAATGAACAGAATTCAGAATGACCTAAGTTATGTTGCTCCTGTAAAATGAATATTTTGGGTTCATTTAACTGCTGTGAAAATTAATGTCACAGAAGATCTGGTTTTGCCTTACAGAAAAGTCAAAGAATAATAAAAACAAATAAATATGCTATGAACATAATCAAACTTGCAGGCACATTAATTCCACTATGAACAAAAGAACTGCAACACAGCCTAGAATAAGTTTTGGAAATTGTGAATAAAATTTAAGTTAACCATTAAGTTAATTTAAAACTATTTCACTTTAGTCAAAAGATCAAAGGGGGAAAAGACTCCTTTTAAAAGCCTTGCTGTTGCAGGGGAATTCTGGTTTCTGTACCAGACAAGAACCTGCCTCTGCACACCTGTGAAACTCCCCATGCAGGACTGCAGTGGCTGAGGCACCTGAGACAAGACATTGTGGGAAGTTAATACAAAATTCAATAGCTGGCAAAATCAACAGTCCTGACAGATGGGTGAACATTGATTGGTAAAATAACAGGAAAAAAAGTTTAATGATTATCAGAAGGGGGAAATTCTGGTGAATTAAATATCCCTTTCCCTTTTTTTAAATGTTATTTCCCAGCACACAAAGTCTTTTGCAAGCTACTCCACCCAATCAAACCCTTTCCTTAGTGGCAATCTCCCATATAAGTATGGCTTACTCTTTACAGCTAGATCTGGTTGCTCAAAGTAACACAAAAAGATCTGTACCAAAAAGGAAAAAAAAATTAAAAATAATAATAAAAAAAGAATAATTATAGGAAGACAACTAGCAAAGGTTATTATCAAAATGTACCACCAAGCCACAATTTACAGCTATCAAACAAACACACACAAACAAAACCAAGACTTAGAAATTAAGAATAATAGACAAGCTTTTTCAGTAACTTACATGAAACCTCTATTTAAGGTTTAAAAAAAAAAAAAAATAACATGCACAAAAGAGAAAGGACTTATACGACTAGAGAAAACAGAAGATTACTAATAACTTTCACTGCTCTTAGAACAGAAGTCTAGCACTACATGAGGGGAAAATTAACATGCTAGGAAGCCAACAGACAGGTTTCCACCAAAAACTGAACACTGGATAATCCTCTAAAAAAACGGTAATTATCCTAACAGCTGTAAATATCTCAGAGACACCCTGCACTTTCCAGAAGTACATGATAAAGCACAGCCACACTGGCACCACAGATGGGCAGAGATCACTATTCTTCTATTTCAGAACAAAACAATTAAGAACTAAAGACCATTAACTACTGCAGCATATATTTAAGATAAAAAATAAAAAAACTTAAAACAGACATAACTGCCACAGAATAAAAGGTAATGCTTGCCTATTGACCACACAGCTTAAAAGAGAGCTCTGTCAAGAACCCGAATGGTTTCCACTGAGGGATCTTGTTCTTGCTGCTGTGATTTCCTCAGAGAATTCTGAGAAAAGGTCAGGAATATTCACACAAAATCATCATACATGAAACTACCACTTCCAGTCAACACAGTATTTCAACATCACACACGTATTTGCTCCAACATTTAGTGGGGCAAAGAAAGATTATCCTTCCACATGGAAATTTCACTTCTTTGGTTCTGAGCCACTGTAGTGGCAGAATTCTTAGGAGTTCTTCTCTTTCTATATCCACGAGGAAGGTTGCAGTTATGTACGGGCTGATTTGTCAGAAAAACAGGTAGAGTTTCAATAGATATTCATAAAAACAATCAATCTAAACCAAGCAAAAAGTCTAGGTTTTTTTTCAGAACAGTTGTAGTTTGAAGCCCTATACAGTTAACATGAGGGAAGCTATAATCTTGTGCAATTACGACCTCCAAAATTACAGTGCACCGTACACATGAAAATCCGTAACATTCAATGTAATGCTTTTTGTGTCTCATTTTTGCCTTGCTCTCTTGCTTTCAGCAGACCTTTAATCCACATTACCCATTTAACCCTAAATGATTGCCCGGTTCTCTTCCACAGCAAGGACTCAGACAGACATTCCTGTAGCTTGGAATAACGTTAAACTGGATGTTAGTTTAAGTGCAGAAGTAGCATTCCTTGCTTGTACAAAGTCCAGAGCAACAAGGCTGCAATCTGGCACTGCTCTGCAACCACTGTGCAAAAGGCTGCAGGGCCTTTGCAGATATGCTGTTACTAGGAATGGGCAGTGAAAGCTACATACCAAGTAAAGAGTTGCTTTTATGCTCTGACTAGCTACTACACATGAAAAAAGGAACATTTCTACTCTGTAACATCCTGTAACAACTACATCCCTTCATGCTGGAAACCTCAGTAATTCTATGACTTTTGGGGAGCCAACCTGAAATCGGGAGGTGTTAGCAAGAGACTTTCAAGCATAAAAGGAAATCCTACCTGCACCTGCTTCAGTGTAGCTTCTTTGCACTGACTAATGCCATCAGAGGTTAAGCAACTCTTTAGAACTCACATCAAAGCCACACTTGCTCCAAGTTGATGTGGATATTCTAGTCAGCTGTTCAGTATATAGCTAGTTTATGCAAAATACAACATGAAATTCAAATCTACAGCCCTGCAAGAGGAAGTTCTTCTCAGCCTGCATCCCAGCAAGTGGCTCTGCGCCTCCTCCATGTTTTGGGCACAGTTGGCAAGAGCAAGAGTCTTAAACTACACATTAACTTCTTACTTCATTAATTACTCGAACAGCAGATTTTTCTTGGCTTGGTAGTTGCTTTTGTTTCACTTGACTTAACTGTTGTAGGTCAGATTCTCCAGGTTATGTAAGCCCTTTCATCTCCCTTGCTGAAACATTATTTTGTAATTTCCTGCAACTGTACCCTTCCATAAATCACAGCAGATATTCCTATGCATACTTACAGCAGCAGTACACTAGAGGGACTATTTTACTTCTTTCCATAACAGTAGTGTGTCTGAGTTTAAAATGTGCCTTATTAAGTATTTTATTGGGGGTCACTTTTTCATCTTGTTTCTTAAAAATGAGCTTAACAAATCATGGAGCTCAAAAACAAAGTACATTTTAAAAGTATTTTTCCACTTTTAGAAGAAACAAAAGTAAATCATTTTACGACTCACTGTCTCCATAAATTGGCAACATTTCCTTGCTATTGACAGCTACTGTCAAGACTAGACTCATATTTGTAGTCCTGCTGTTTACCTAAACTGAAAATATAAAGTGATCAACAATCTTGATGGCAACAGTTTCAAAGTTAATGCCATTAAAGCCTAGAAAGGCTCACTTGTGAGTTAGATCTTCTAAACAGTTGTTTCCATGTATTTACTTCAATCAGGATATGTTTTTCTATGACACAGTAAAAGTCATGAAGAATTAACAATATTACCTTTCAAGTCTTTTTTTCAAAATCTGGGCATCTAGCTTAGTACTGGAGTGTTGCATTTTATTGAAAACTTAGCTTTACTTCCTCCCCCATTCCCTCCCCTCCCCCCAAACAGATTTATTTAGCAGATACACAGAAACAGATTAGCATAATATAAAAGCACTTATTTGCAGATGAAAATTATTTCCAATACCAATCTACTTTGTGATACATGTTTAAGTACTGAAAGGTAGGGAGTCTTGAGATACATGTGTGCACATATTAATTACCTGGATATACACATACACTGCTCAGAGCTTTGTGCAGATTATGAAATAAAAATACCTAAAGCAAGTAGAAATCCAGTGTTCCTAGAGAAAACATACACTCTGCATCAGTAAGTCCCTTATGACTCCAATTCCAATTGTTCCATATCCAGGATACTTCAAAGCCAAAAACTGCTACTCGCAGTCATATGCTGAGTGAGTTTTCATTACACTGTTTTCACTCATACACCAGGTTAG
>NW_009970724.1:12873440-12897320 GCF_000747805.2 Chaetura pelagica
AGAGAGAGAGGAAGACAAAAGATATAGAGCAATCATAATTTTGAATGTCACTCATAGGCAAGATGGACCTGCTATACATAAATATATTCTCAAATTATTTGTATTAAGAAAGAAGGTTTATCATTTGCTACTCTGCAGTTAAACAAGCACAGAAGATGCAGGGGGAAAACATATCTTAATATTTTACCATAATGCAGCATTACCTTTTGAGCCAGAAGACCTCTAGGAACCGTTACATTTACATTTGCATTTAACTGGGGTGACAGATGTGAAGAAGGGTATGTATAGCCAGACAACTCCAGGGTGACTACACAGCTGCTGATCTAATGAGCATATTATTACAAGAAAACGGTGTTCATCAATTAAAATTATTTCTCTCCACCTGCCTTGTTCTGGTATCCTAAGTGTTAGCATTTTGTGTTGGTTCAGGTTAGTTTTAATCAAATCACAAGCCTCCAAGGAAGGAGAAAGGATAAGAGCTGTTATAAAAAGGCAAAATGAATGAAAACTCATTAAAAAGGGAAGGAGGGGAGGGGGAAGAGATGCCTAAAATCAAACCTTTTGTTTCACATATTGACACCTCTAACAGGCCCTTAAAAACAAACATGAAATTTTAAATGCCAGCTCTGCAAATATGCCTCTACATAATAATACCATGGCATACATTGTACTGAAGCAGTACAGACATAAAGATGTGAAAGACAATTTACAGCTTTGGGATCCACAGCAACATGTCCTTAGGAACACAACAGCCTGCAGACTTCCAACAGGCAGAAATGTAACAACCTGGTTTTATTACACATTTATGAAATCCAAGCTTTAGGCATACAGCACTGATAGCTGCAATCCAAAGCGAAGTAATACATTGACTTTCCACGGGGAAATCAGCAGTTGCAGGATGTGTTTCCTCACACCACCTTCAGCTACCCCAACTCAGCCACTTCTCATTGTCCATGTCCATTCTTCCATTTGCACTGAACTACATCTTCAGGAAACACACCTGAGCAGCACTCCACCATTCTCTCCCCACCAAGGCTTAGCACTGGCATAGTAGCAGCAAGAAAAACACCCCAAATGCCCCAGGGAACGGTGGCAGAGAAATTCACAAACCCAAGCCAAGTTTTTTGTGACTGACAGGAGCCTGCCAGCAACTCTGAAGAACATTTTGAAACTAGGTGTCAAATGCTTTTATGCAGAGGGAGCAAGGGTAACACGACTGCTGTAAAAGCTAGTTTTGGCAACCAAAGCGTGTTTCCACTGAATACCAAGCCCCAACTGCAGGAGGGAACCTCAGAGGTGCTGCCCTCTTGGGGGGGACGCCGAGCTGGCTCCGGGTACCAAAACCTGCAAGCTCTCCGGCCTGGGTAGGAGATACCATACCATATATGCATTGCCCTAGGGAAGCGCATCTTGTATCCATTGTCTCCACAGATAAACGGGCAGGAAACGTTTTAATTCAGACCAAAAAAAAAAAAAAAAAAAAAAAAAAAAAAAAAAAAAACCAACCAGGGCAGGAAACGTTTTAATTCAGACCAAAAAAAAAAAAAAAAACAAAAAAAAAAAAAACAAAACCAACCACAAAGCACCTCCTGCGTGTTGTCTCTTTAGGTTTGTAGATAAGGTAACTACAGAGATGCAAAATGCTGGGGCTTCAAAATCCCTTGGAAATCAAAAGCTATGAAATAAGCAACATTTTCTCCAAAGCCTGGTAAATAGGAGAGGTGGGAAGGAGTGCAGTTTGGCAGCAAGAAGGCAAGCAGAGCTAGAGACAGAGGGACATAATTTTAAAATACCACCCTGAAAGATAAGAAGAGATGACCTAATGTCCAAAATGATAGATGAAAAATGAGTATATTTTACCCTTTTACATCTGACATGAAGTTAGAAATTTCCAAAACTGAAGAGTTCTGTTTTTGTTTCTTTTCACATTATACCAAACAAAACTTGATGTCGTAAATTTACATAACATATAAAAGTATCCATAGAATTTTTCCCTAGGATAGTAGGTAAAATAAAAGCATAACTGTAGTTTCCAACAGCAACAGGCAGCATTCATCAACTTGTGTATATTTTAACTGATGTCCATTTAAGATTTGAATTTTGATATAAAGTATGGAGAAGGTAGAGGCACAGCTCAAGTTGGGTTGCTGTTTGACATGGACTATAACTTCAGAACATGGGCTCCCAACTTGTGCATATAGTGAAGTTAGTGTGTTTTGTTGCAGATCTGAAGAAAGGCTTATACATTTTTTATTTTTTTCCCCCCCACAGCACTTAACCCATGAAAATTTAATCTTTCCCACAAACATTGCCTTTCAATAAGACCATAATGAGAAACTACTAGAAAAACACTGGTATCATGTAAGGCTTATCTTTCATATTGTATGTTAGATAAAACCAGGGTGCTTATACAAGGTCCATTCATTACAATCTATTTTTCCCCAGTTTTATCTCCCCAAAACGATTGTGCATTTACTGCTGAAGCTGCAGGAGTCTGATATTCATAAAGGATGGCCTGTTCTGATAGCTTATTCTTTTCTAGGACAAAGAATAGTTTTCATCATTACTAGTAGCAAGTTATCTAGGTGCATTTGCTCACCTGCAGATGATCTTGCATTTTTTCACTGTTAGGTCTTTGCTAAGATTGACTGTAGTGGGACTAAATAACACTCTGGATATTGTGTTTGGTTTTGACACACCATAATGGACTGAGATGTCCAACTCATTGATGTGAAGAGTTCAAGTAAACTTTTATGTGATATTGTTGGTTTTGTCATGAATAATCAGGCTCACACAAAAGTTTCATAACCAGATGTTATCAATCCCAGATGTGTTCAGTTCCATGTCATTTCACAAACGCTATTATGCATGATTCCAGACAAAATATTTGGAAAGGCCTATAAACCCTATGGAATAAAAGTAAGGTATAGATCTGTGTACTCTAAGAGGCAATATTAATGTCAGAACTTGCTGCCCCTTCGTCATGCTAGCATACCTGTTGGTGTGGCTGAGCTGGAAAGTGAGCAGAGGAGCTCATCTATCCTCTAGAATAACACCTAAAGAAATCAGTCTCTCCCTTTCCCTCTGTGTATCGATTCTCTGACATTAATTCATGAGAAGATCATGCTAACAGTTGGGTTAGCACAGCTAAGACAGTAGCAAGCTTCAGTGCAGGGCAGAAACAAGTAGATGAAGAGCATGAGGCAGAGGAGACAGAAATCTGAAGCAAATAGTTCCGGTGAAAACCCAAGCGACATCTTAATGTTAAATATGACTAAATGGCTAGTGATAGCTATCTGTGGTTTGGTCTTATTTGTCACAGCATCTACATCTAAAATACACAGCATGATCCCTATCACCTACTCAAACTTGGCATTGTCTTTTAAATCTCTAGACAAATGAAAACTGAAGAACAAGTCCTCATCAGAAGGACATATTTTAGAAGTCTCATAACATTGTTAGGTAAATTATAAAGAAATTTGAATCCTCTCTGCAATTTAGGTCTGGTGCTACAGTTATTAGCTTAGTGTCAGACATGTTGGCTGCCCTGTGTCTTCAGATCATTAGTACTACAGAAGAATGAAGCATTCTTCAAAACAGTACTCAGCATTTTTGTCCTGTAAAAGAAACAAAGTGCCTGAAACACCACATCTGTATTACAGCATCCATAAAGAGCATACCCCACCCACTGTTTCCCCCCATGACAGGAAGTGTTAAAGCAAATATTGTTTTCCTTAACTAGAGCGTAGAGTGCCTAACAAGTACCTCTATTTTATATCCGGCTGGGGAGAAGCACTTGTGGCAGGGCAGACCAGGGATGCAGAGTTATTTCTGGCTCTTAGTTTTTGTCTCTTTAAGTTTTGTAATAATATGGGCATAACACCTAATAGAATGTTATGCCCAGTACGGAGATGAGGAGTTTTTGATCTTCTGCAATTATCTTTATGCTCAAATACTTTATTTGTTTTGCATTTATTCAAATACATTTGTGTTTTACAATGTTAATAGGTGGCTGGTTTGGGGAAAAAAAAAAAAAGTTCTACATAGATGTGTTTTTCAGATAAAAAATAAAATTAAAAAAATAGCAATTTTAAGTGAACTACCCTTAAGTGTCTTGTTTGACTGCCTCTGTCTACTGACTGTTCTTTTAGATGGTAACCTCTGAAGTCTGGCTGGCTTAATTTTGTCATAGGCAGCATAAAGACAGCATCAATGTCAGTGCTAAGACTATAAGCTGTCAGTCAGACACTGACTAGTACAGAGGTTGTATTTCATAGGTTACCATAATGAAGTACAAATATTAAAAAAAAAAAAACCAATCAGGGAGGAATCCTGCTTTCCTATGATTCTGCAGTGGCATTTTTGGAAGTGCAGTAATCTTTCTAAGGGAAAAGGTAGAGACCTAGATAATGGTACACTCTGCAAGCTGCTGCACCTTCAAGGGAACAAAGTGTGAGAATAATGAAGCAGTAGCAAATAAAATAGCAATTTGCCTTCTCTCTTTCATTTTGTAATTTCAGTATAAGGATCCAGCTCAAGGAGAATTAGGTACAAACAATGTGACATAGATCTTTTTTCTTTGTTTTTCTTCACTACAGTGGCACAGTTTTAATCATTAAACTATAACTATAAACTAAACTATAACTATAGTTAATAGTTCTTAGTTTTTTTAGTCTAAATTAACAGATGATTATGGAGAAAATGAAACCTCTGTTCTTTTCAGGTTTCTGTAATAGAAGTGTATAGTATTACCATTCCCATTACAGGATGTCTTCTCATGTATCCTTTTTTATCCTATATAAAAAAGATTATTTTTAAAATAGGAGTAGAAGGCAGAGAGAGTAAAAGTCAGTTACGTCATCATGTGTAGTATTTATCTTCTTTTAGTGTTGAAAGTAAGTGCAATGCTTTTCTGATGGACCGATTCAATCCCTGGTCTCTTCTGGTACAGAAGAGAGATCTCTAGAGCATGAGGTTTGAAGATAGCCTTGGGCTTTTGTAAGCCACTGTGAGTAGCTGAAGGGTAATTTCATCGAAGAGAACAGCTCACTTCCCTTTGCCCTACCCACTGTAGCAAGGGAAATTTTCTTCTCACAGAGAATGAGGGTACATATAGTGTGTGTTTAGCTCTAATAAATATCTTTATCCTCAGTAATGGTTACTGGAGCAAATTCAGTTCTCAGTTCTACTGTGACTTGGTACCATACAGCAAAGCCACACAACTGCTGAATTTTTAGTGTTTGGTTAAAATCAGTTCAGAAAATGGAGAGGCATGAGAATGACTGGTTTGCTCAAGACAGGAAGAGGAAGGTCCTCCTCTGCTTGTAGCAGAAGAGGGGAGGGGAAGCTCCATTGCTCAGTCTCCTCTGAATATCCTTTTTGCTAATAGCAAAATTGAATAGAAGTCTGTTTTAATGTTAAGGTAAAATAATAAGTGGAAGTGAAGAAACCACATGTCACTTAAACTCCAAGGTGTGTACCTAAAATGATACTTGAGAAGCAATCAATAATGAATATGAAAGCAGTAGCTTCCTTCTAAAACGTTTGTATGCTAATTATAACAATCCAAGGTCAAGAGCACCCAAAATGAATACATAGTGTACAAATTGGTGGTTGCACTAAGAACAGTGTGAACAGAAATTCAGCTTGAAAAACACACAGTATTGATTTCTTTTTTCCCCATTCCTGTTTAAAAAAAAACCTGTTAAAAATCTGAACACCCTTGATAGTTTCACTGTTATGTCATTAAATAGTATAAAATGGATGCTTAAATTTAGGAGAAAGATTGATTACATTAAAATGTGCTGTTCAAAATTCAGGAGAAAGGTGTTTGTCCTTGACTGTGTAGTGTTATGACACTTACAAAATATGGTAGAAAACTGTGGTATCATCAATAGTGTTTACCAAGTATTGAAAACGAGCACTTGTTCAAAGCAAAATACAGTTGGAAGATGCTGTTTGTAGGTATAGGTTATATATAGGTTCTCATGATAAAGTTTATTATGAGGGGAACTAGAATGATTTAATAGTGTCTAGGTTTTGCAGTACTGTCCTAAGCAGATCTTTTTATATTCCTTTGCTCTCCATGTAAGACCTGAAATGTAATAAATGCATCAGCAGGTACAAAATCCTATTGAATTCACCATCTCTTACAAGGATAGTATGCTTGAAGGCAGTCTGCACTCATGCCATTATCTGCAATATTCAAGTGCTCTGTTTCTGTCACAGTGGTGCTTAAAGTAAGGTGGTTGTTCTTTCAGCAACATGTTAAAAAAAACCAACCAACTCTAAATTTAAATCCCCTGATGGCATGCTGAGGGCTGGAAGGTATTCACAGAACCCAAACCACAAGCTGCAGACAGGAAGCGACTGCTAGAACTCCCTCCCCGTGCATGCTTTGGGGAGAGTCTCTCGGCCTTTCGGACAAAACGAACCAAGAGATTAACAGAAGTGTGCTGCTTGTGCAATTTGGGCTTTCTCAGTTCCTTATAAGAGCAGAGTAGCCTTTTGGATAACAAAATAAATGCCAAAAATCTTAAGTTGTTAAGCATTAGTGCTTGTAGTTTTCAACACACAGTAACTACAGTATTTCTTAAAACTGTCTCTCTTTTCATTTGGCAAAGACTAATTTTACTGCTCACAGATATTTCCAACTGCACAGAAATTCCCTTGCTGCATTCATACCAAAAATAGCAGCTTCAGAGATGAGAGTGCAGCAAAAACAATGAAATAAAGCAATACCCAATTGAGGCAGATGCATGAAATGTAATTTTCTAACAGCAGTGAAGTTGGTGTCTTTGAACAGACAGAAATTTTGGTAAAGATGAGAGATGTCAACTGGAGAAAGATACAAGAAAGAAAGTTCAAGGAGAGAGGACAGGGCACGGGAGGAAGAGGAAAAATACCATTCTAGGAAACTAATGCTGTCGGTTTCTGAAAGGAGTTGCGATGACAAAAACATCATCTCAATAACCAGGAAACAAGAAAACTGAAACAAAACCTGAAAAGCAATTGAAATCTAAAATGAGAACAAAGAATGTCACAGTTCCCTCAGCGGTCATTTGTTTCCAAAAAAGATGGTTCATGTTTTCCACAAAAAGAAACAAAAAAATCCACATGAACCTTATTAATTACTTTTATCACTGTAGCTGAGGTACATGCAGCATGCACAGCCACTCAGAAGGTAGATTTTGTGAAGTATGTGGGTCAGACAGTATAAGGTGCAGACATCAGCATCTGCTCTGAAGTCAAGAGTTAACTTTTCAAAAGTTATTACTGCTGGTCAAGAACAACAACCATGAAAATCACTCTTATTTGTATCACTTGTACTGTAGACTATGGGGAAAAGTTTTTAAGACCTGCATTACAGCAAATTATAGTTATTTTATATTAAGGTGAAGGTTTAGTTCTTGGACAAAATCTAGTGCTACACACCTATAAGACAGGTCAGGCTATAGCAGAAGTTTACTTTTTCAGTGGATTTTTTATTCCTGATGTACTTATTTATCCCACTGTCTGTGACATTCTGAACATGCACCACTTGGCCTACTGAGACCTACTGAAACTTATCCATGTCTAACAGAGCAGACAAGGAAAAAGGGCTTCTGACAGAATTCGCTGCCTTGCTAGTTCACAGTTCCTCTGACTGAGAGAGGCTTCACGGCAAGGGGGTTTTTCCCTTAAGAATTAAGCCTGCCAAGTCAACTAATGTGGATCAATTTCTAGCCATCTGAGGCTGTCAGATTCTTTGTTATCAGCCAAGCAGCTTTGATACAATAGTACCAAGTCACAATGCATTGTGTTACTCTGTTACTTTCCTTTTAACATTTTACCTGACATTATGAAACAAATTTATAGCCGAATTCCCCTGCATACCCAGAGCTCTGCACTTGCAAGCATGCCAGGAAACATAAGTTTGTTTGATCCCATAACTATGTAAACAATCAGTTTCACTGTTTCTGAGCAAATAATTTTCAGTGTCACACAAATAGCAAAACAAGATCTAATGTTAGTAAGTTTAGGTGAGTAGCTTCATCTACTAGCTACTATCAATTGAAGGGTATATTTTTCATTATATTAGTGGACTGACTTTTTTTTTTTTTAACAATTTCATGACTTAGCATAGAAGGCAGCTCAAATTCTTAATGAGTTTTTGTTATTTTTGTTTGGCAAAAGCAATATTTTCTCTCAAATGGTTATGAAAACAGCTGCCTCCAAACCAGCACCTGGCTTCATCTTCACTTCCTATTTCTGGTAAACCACTTGAAAACGTTTTGGATTTTCTTTCTCAACAGAGCAACATAAAAAAAAAATCTTTCATGTCTCCCAGAAAAAAATATACCTCCTAGAAAAAAAAAAAAAAAAAAGCTCATGCTCACTAACTCTTATTTCATGCTCCTAAATAAAACATTTATTTTTCTTTCAACCATAACCAGGAACATCCAGGGTACATTCCCAGTTGGCTTACTTCCACATACTCTACCTACTTCAACATTAGGAGATAGAGACCTGCCTTTTTGTGTCAAGCTGTATCTACAAAAAAAAATAATTTAAAAAACAACCAATGCTGTAGAATTCCAACTAGCTTCTGCAAAAAAGAGCAAATACCTTAAGCACTCTGTTTGTCTTCCCTGAACTAGGCAGAGATTTGAAAACATATGGGCCCTGAACAGTAACACTTACTAACTTGATGAGACTCTCCTGCACATCTCCAGCCCCCAGTGCTGCCCAGACACTTGGTAGTGGACAAAAGAGAAGCAAGAGCAGCACAGAGAAGGGCAGCAGGCGCTGGTGGGAGCTGCTGCAGCAGAACGTACTCGGACCAGCAGCGCGAGTGAAAAACGCCAGGTTCTTCCCATCACAACTTCAGGGTTTGAACAGCCAAACTGTTGTCTTCTCCATGCAAAGGGAGAACTTAAGTAACTCAAGTCACTGCAATGGCCCTGCAGCCTAACTTGAGATGGAAGTTTTACACTAACAAAAGGTGGTACATCATTAATTTTGTGTCTAATTTCAACACACACTCCCATTCCCCACCCCCACTTTTCATGCTTTTTTTCTACTATACACTTCAGAAAACTCAGACTGCCAGCACTACATGGAGTCTCTGCTTCTGCAAGCACACACACAGGCAGACACGCCCCATAAAAGCAAAAGCTTACCACAGAGCACACCACACTTCCCTGCCTTGCATTGCCCTCTTCGTTCAGCCCAAAGCTATGAGTTGCCAGAAGACTCTTGCTCTAGGTAGCGTTTTCCCTGGGAAGATCTTGATCAGCTTCTAGAATTCATAATCCAGGCTTCTTAAAAGTGCGATCACTCAGGTACTTTTTATTGCCTTATTTTCTATGGCACAAGTTCAATTTTCTGTATTCAAACACCAGGAGCAGTTTTTTTCCACATTTGTTAGTTCTGATTAGAAATGGAAAGCTAAAACCTTTTCTTGGATTCCATGTCCTCTAACTTAGTTTTCAATAATGAATCAGTTACTCTATCTTAGAATTCAATAAATTAACTCTAAGAAACTCAAGAAAAGTAAATCTGATGCAAGACTAAATTTCTGACCCCTTGAGAGATCACAGTAGTTCATATATGTATACATTGGTCTATATTTGTTACAGACATCAGTACATTAATGATCTGTCCTAAGCACCCCACTATTGCATAACATAAAAATTTTTAATGTCAGCTCTTAAAAATTGAGAGAGAAGCATAGTCCAAGAAAAATCTGATTAAAACATCCTTTTGAGTCATTCCAAATGGAAGTAAACATATTTTATGGCTTGCAAATTTAAAAAAATTAGGGTGAATTTATTGAACAACTAGTTTGTGTCAAAATTTTAAGTTCTTTCAATGCAACTTCAAGAGCTTTGGGGTTCTTTTTAGTTTAGGCAGAGGACATAAAACTTTATCAGAACATCAGTGCCATGAATTTCCCTTTCCAGAGGTTTGTTGGTGCCAGTCAACACCAAACATTTACCTTGCTGTGCTATTCAACATATAAAAATATGCTCTGAACCGGTTGCAAGAAACAGCAAGCAAAACCACACTTGAAAACTTCTTTACACAACCAAAATGAGAGAAGACACCCTTGTACTAAGTTCTAACAAACATATAAGAGGAAAAGAAGTTGAATTGCAGGATTTCCAATAGAACTAGAGCTCTCCCTCTGCAAGTAGCGAGTACTTTACCTGTTAGGAAAAAACATTTCAGGATCTATTTAAATAACAGGACCGGTCTCGCAGCAAAAAACAAGAGACAAAACAAAACTACAGAAACAAACCTGAAATGCAGAAATGGAAAAGGCCCAAAATGCCCATTAGGGAGAGGAGTGTACACCAGACTGCAAAGCAAAGAGATAAGCAAAGCTAAGAATGAAGGCAGTGAAGGAGACAAGGCAGTGATGAACAGCAAATAGTAACTAACCAGGGAAAATGAGTTTAAACTTTATGTGATGAGAGCATGATTAAGTAGAAATGGTGATAGAGATTATGTATTCTTCAGGTGTAAGATTAGAGCAAGGGAGAACACAAACTAGCACCAAAAGCCAAGAATGGAGGAAGGAAAAGAGAATCTCTGCAGGGCAGAGCCTGCAGGAGCAAACAGTCAGAGCAGTCTGCTGTATCTGCTCTTCCACTTTACTACTTCGCCATGTCTCATCCCTCAGAATCCTTCCTCTTCACTTTAATAAGAACCACTAAAATACCATCTATATAGCCTTAATATTAATTCATTTTAAGAAATCCCAGGGAAACTCTAAATATGAAAGCATGAAACCATTTTATCCTATACATGTCCCACACTTCTGAACTTGTTTCATGGGGGAGACACGTGCTACTACTTGGTATGTTACTGCTTTGTTAATGCAAAGTTTGTAAGCAGCACCTTTTCCTAGTGTTTAGGAGACTATTTCAGGCACAGGTGGATTACTCACTTTCACAAAAGAAACAGACATAAGGAACCATTTAAAAGCTCCACAATTTGAATAGAGACATTCTCATGTGCTCCCATTTAATCCCACATCCAGCAGCAGCATGCTTACCTGTTGAACCAATGGTTACTCTAATTAATAATACATACAAAAGTAAGATGTAAAATCAGTCTGATTGTGGCTCCTACACATGCCAAATTTATGCCACCCACCTATGGGTGGCAAATTTCCAACAAAAAATGAAATGTAAATGTGAATTATTCTGTAAAAGTTCAAAATCAAAGTGCATGTTATGCTTAAGTTCCTACTATTTGAGCTCTTTCACTAAGTTTTGTATTATATTATCTAATGCTTGCTAGAAAATTACTTTGTCTTTCCTATGTTCTGAAAAAAAAATAAAAATCTTATCCACATTCCATTTTAATTTTGTAAGAAAAATATCTGTAGAAAGTAAGACAATATAGGAATTTTTATTTATTTAAAATCAAATGCCTAGTCTAGAACCCACTTTTTCCAATCCCAAACCACATGCTAAAGTGTCTTAATAACATAAATAAAAAATACTTATACTAATTTCAAGCAGCCTTGTACTCATTTGGCCAGGAAAAACCTGTTTGTTTTCTAATTAAAATATCATAATCATGCTTTGAAACATTTTTTGCCACAAAATATGCAACTGTAAAGAAAACATCTTTTATCAAGTCCTCATCTAGCCTCCAAGTTAGCATATACAAAAATGTAGACCTCATCAGTTTGAAAATGGTATGACGACGTTTCTAATCAGGTGGTTTAAGAACTTTCATTAACTCCACTGAGCTAATATTTTAAGACTCACAACAAGGCTCTTTTCTAACACCTAGATTGTTTCTCACAGATTACACAGACTGTCATCAGTCCCACAGATGACACACTATGCAGGGTACTCAGGTCGGCCAGCCTTTCTTTTTAGCTACCTAAAAACTCTAAGGGAGGTCATCCTCTTCTGAAGTCAAAAATACATTAAAAGTCCATCTCAAAATAAACCCAGAACTATGTCACTTAACAATATTTAGCATACTAAAATAAGTTTCAAGATAGGCTGGCATTATATACAAGTGCTTAAATCTAAAAAGATGTCTACATATTTTGTACTTTTCAAATAAACCACTGGTGATCAAAAGGTTAAATAATAAGAAATTGCAAAAGCCAAGGAAAATACCTTATATGCAAAAGAAACTGATCTCAAGAGACACATGCATAGCTATTCCTGGCTAGTCATTTCTTTCAAACAGCAATCAAATTTCTTACTCATTATCTAGCCAAGTGAGAAAAGCATTTAAAAGAAAAGTTGCAGGTTTAAAATAAATAAATAAATAAAACTATGGCCTCAACTATTTGTTCCATTGCTTTTGAAGGGACAGCTTTTCAAGGCAAGAATACTTTGTTTGGGACCATCACACCACATGCAAACTACAACCTCTTATCAGGACTTTGATAGTAATAATATTTAGACAACAAGGAGAGCCAACTGCTTGGACAGTGGCTGTCATTGGCATTGTTTCCTTTCCTAATGTTATGTTTTACATTGCAAATCTTCTGTGAGGTGCTGGGTATTGTCACCTCCTAGTCATCTCCCCAAACCCAGAAGCGACAACCAAGGTACATTCAGGTACAGCAGTCAGAGAGCACACAGCTACTGCTACACCTCACACCATTCAGGAAGATTATTCCCTTTTTCACCTAGCACCAGGGGAGGAAAAGGCTACCTAGTATTTTACTGACTCACTGCAAGATCAAAAGCATCTCTGCTTGATGCTTTACACTGCACTGTGAGTTTCAGACAACATCTTACCCCCAGGAAGGCTGAAAGGGAAATTGTGGAAAACTCCCCAACCTAACCATGACCTACAATCATGTTTTTGCTCTACTCCTCTGGAAGGGCATAGCAGTAAATCCTCCTGTAAGTCATTTATGTATTTTGGTAAAATCTGGATCACACCATGCACTGAACTTCTTAGTATCAATTATCCACTGCAGGAAACACATATCATGCACTTCCAGATTGTCACTGGTATTCTTTCTCAAACCAGTTCTATTTTAGAAACACTTTGAGCCTTTCAGCACCTTAAAGTTGATTTTTGGAGAATATATTTATGAGAACTAGTCTTCAACTGATTTTCTTAAGTAGTTCTGTCAAGCATCCCTTACATTTTCAGAGAACAAAATAGGTTTCCATTAAAAATATATTCAGACCTAAATGCAACTCTGTTTAATCTGGGTATTTTATTAATGTTAACATGTGCATATAAAACGCGCTTGATATAGCACCTTCCAAAAATTCAAATAATATATTTTTTGCCAGCTTCCTCAGCACCACACTACCTTGTGCAGTGCACCTATGTTGCTATTTCATATCAAAGACTCTTCATAAGCAACTCTTCAGAACTATGCTGGCTTATCACAGTTTAAAACTGTAATTGGGAGAAGTCTAAAAACTTGTTTACTTGTACTGGTTAGCAGTAGCTAAAGTGTGAAATTTCACTTTTGTTATTAATTTTATTTGATAATACTTCTAATTTATTCTATACTATTACTTTCTACTTAGCAACTGTCATTATATATGACCAGTTTTAAACAGGTTCCCAAGTTTATCAGCTAATACATTCATGATCACATTTTACACTGAATTATGTAATTATTGAATGGTTATTTTGCAAATTAAATCCTCCATTTTCAACCACTAACATTTTAACTTCAAAATCTCGTGCAGAAAGCCATGAAAATGCGAACAATCTGTTTAATAGACTTGTCCAAATAAATCTCAGGTCATGCTTCACAGTTAAAAACATTTAGGATACATCATTTCTGCTGTAACATGTTTTAACCAGAAGAAAAAGCCACCTCCCTAAATACACTTAGTGTTTGCAGAGAAAGATGCATTAATTTTTCCAGCAAGATAGGATTTATAATCTCAATCACCTACAAACAACATAAGCTTTTCAGATTTATAACTATGTTGAAATACGGTCTTCTGGCTTATTTTTCTATTACCAAGCTATTTCAAGTATCCATCTTTTTCAAAGTCATGCAGTGGCTGTGCATCTGACATTTATTCATAACACAATCACTGTGTCAGAATGAAAAAAAAGCAGAACACAATTCTTTATTAGCAAACACCTCTCTAGACTTGTCATCAGCAAGTAAAAGCCCTCTAACACATTTTGTAAACATTTCTCATTAACTTCTACCTATTCCCTTTTTATGAAATACTCAAACGTTGTTTCCTGCTGCTGAAAATTGAAGAGAAAAAGCAGTGAATGAAATTACCACCTAACTATCAAAGCACTCTTCAGGCTGTACAAACCCTGAATTATTAACATTTACAAAGAAGCAGCAACTAGTCTTGGAAAAGACATGATTGTTTTTTGGGACTTCTCACTTGAGTATACTTCTGCTTTACAGAGAACTACCAGCCATATGCAACTAACAGGTGGTCTCTCCCCCTTGCCAGCACAAAGACAGGAAGGCTCTACACCCTGAGCAGAAAAATCACCAGCATATCAACATCGCCCAGGTTTGGCCCCACAAGCCCATTAGCAGATGGTCTTGGACAACACCTACAACTTGCTTGACTAACTCTTCACAGGAAAGCCCAACACTGCTTAAGTGACAGTTTAAGCCACCATTTCCCTATCTTGCATCTTGTACCTCTCCAAGTAGAGTTCACAAGTGGCCCAAGTCTCTCTAGTGGAGAGTTAGCATAGACAGCCTTCAATAGTCTTTTAAACTCACATTTATAAAGAGAGAGAGAGAGAGAGAGGCTAGAAGATATCTTCAGTAAAAGAGAAGTTTAGATATTTGAAATGATTCCAAGGAAAAGAGGGGAACAAAAAAACAAACCTAGTAATTACACTTGAACTTTTTTTATATTGGAATGGAACAAAGAAAGTCTCAAATTTTATTATTTTTTAAACTATGCGTAGATAATGTATCAAGGTAACTGTCATCATTAATGCATACAACAAAAAGCAATACAGAGAACAATAGCTATTTCAAGTTGCTTATTTTTAATATGCTTTTTGTTTCTGCTTTTCTACCTCCTAATGCAGTCAGCTAAGATTCCAAGTGAGCTGCAGAAAAGAGTAACAAACAGATGATAGTGCAAAAATACGTTATAGGTAATTCGTAGTGTTTCTTGTGTTAGTCTCTTGCCCAGACAAAGGGCCAGGCATGGAGAAACATCCCTTTCCATGAGCAAGAACACAGTTTACTAGTATCATAGTAATTAAGCTACATTTGTTGTAATCAAAACCCTTCAAGGATGTAAGAAATTTGATGTTTTCTTACATAGACACTACATAAAATTATTTCCCATTTTAAACAGGGTGCCCACTTTAGTATTATTTTTAATTAGCACCCTAATGTATCTTGAATATGAGACAGATTTTATTTTATTTTTAATCAAAGATCTTCTCACATTCTCTCCTCTACCCTTTGCTAAAATTCTCAAGTAGAATAGTAGAACTGGAATATGGAAAATGGGTTGATTCAGATATTCAAAACTAGAAAATACGTAGAAGAAAAACAAGCAGAGACAAATAAAATCAAGGAAGGAGAATAAAGGCCCAAGAAATACAAGAAGTGATAAGCCACATATTAAAGAAGCCATTGAATACTCATAGTAAGAACAGCATTAACAAATCATTAAGATACATTTCTTAAATCCAAAGAAATGAGGTGGCATATGCATTTTTCAAAAATAATAGTAAACCACATTTTACATGCTAAATAAGCATGCTAAAGTGCATCAACACAAATGCCCCTTGTACAGTCTGCTGTTACCTATTACCTAAAAATCTGGAGAATTAAAAAAAAATCTGTACTGTTTCAAAACAGCACACAAGCACACAGGCTGTCCTTGACCTGCTTATATTTAAATACCCTAACCAAAGCTGGTAGCTAAGTGTTCAAAACAACCTCTCAACCATGTAAAATTAATATACTTGAGTCCACACATGACTTAATGAAACATTAGATTTGAATACGACTGTTAAAAGCAAATAAAGTGCAGTCCAAACCACTCATTACATTCTCTGCCTAGAAATATTAATATAAATCTAAGCAAAGAAGACAAAGCAAAGCCTGAACATGACTTGCACAAGCAAGTCTCTTCTCATGGTCTAAAAAAGGATGCGCAGTTGACTGTTTCAGAATGCACTGTTACGGAAAATCAATATATAGAGAACACAGATTTAGATCTGAAATGGAGAGCACTTTGAAAACATACACTCTCACAAAACAAGCTCTAAACTCAATGCAAAATCCAGTCTGAGACTGCCATGAGGTAAAATTAATTAAAATAGGGAAACATCCAGGTAGTGTGTGTGGCAATAAATGCTAATAGTAAAATAGCAAATGTTGCCACAGATGTTAATTTAACTTTGCTATAAGCCTTAGATCTCATCGCTCTGAACAAGTCTTCCCTATTAGGCTGTAGGAAATCAGTTAGGAAGCTAGGACAAACTACCCAATTCTTGGTTAGGGAAATAAAAAGCTGATGTGCAATGGATGGTCTTTGTCAGAGCTGCAACCATGTAGTGACATCAGTTTCTCTTTCTTTCATTTCATCACTCCTAAAATATAAAATAGAATTAACAGGAACAAAACAGGTGAGAAAAAATAAAAAAAACTCCTTTATTGCAACAGTGATGGTATTTTTTTTTACTCAGGATCTAATAACTACAAGCAGACATGATGAGTATCAACTGAAAGCAAACATTCCCCAGCTCAAATAAAGCAGCAGATCATTAAGTGAGTAAAAATTCAAAATCCTTTCACTCTACAACTGTGCCCTACTTCAATCTCTGACTTGAATGCTTAATTTGCACCATTGATAGCAAAAACAGAAGTGCTTTGGTCCAAAAATCGAGGACCGAGCCTTTGTGAGTTCAGTGGAAAAAAGCAATCTTGCATCTTTAATGAGATGTGAAATTCAAACACAATTTGCATCAGACATTTTAGGCTAATGTCAAGCCCATTCCATGTGGTAAATGGAAATATCAGAATGACCAACAGACCCGGGTAACTGCAATAGCCCTATATTACTTGCTCCCAGAGACATTATAATTTTCTGCCATTTGAATCTACTTTATGTCACATCATTTGAATCTCAAAATCCTAGAGCAGACAAAGAACAAGCAGAAAACCCAGGTAGCAAGCAGGAGAATCTAGGCCAAAGTGGGAGAGGGATTCTCCTATAAATTAACTATGCTGCAAGCATAAGAGGACATGGAACAGCTTCTACAAACTATATTTCATCTTCTCCTCTTCCACCCCTCTTCCACCTATGAACTATGTTAACAGAAAACTGTCATGCTTTTCCTCTTTAGAAGCCTCTAGGATTTGCAAGAGTTTGGAAAAACAAACATTTCCTGCGCATCTTAGAGGGTGAGCAATTTCACTGTCACAAAAAGAAGACTCCAAACTCTTAGTCTCCCATTTATTGCCTCACTCATTTATTTTTAGCTTATATTTGTGTTACTTTGATCAATATTTATAAATACAGGAAGTTCTGGGTTTAGTTGTCAGTTTCACCCTCATCTTTTGGTTACTGAAGTGCTCATATTGCAAGTACTGCAGGCAATGAATTTTCTGTTTAAAAATAAGTTTTAAAAACATTTCTATACATAAATGTGTGAGAAGAAGTAAGTCTTAAGCCCTGTTAAACCTACTAAACTCCAGTTATCCTCTTACTCCAAAACTACTTCCACCTCAAAGACAAGTACATGCTCATTCAATGCCAAGTTCTGCATCTCCAGGATACATGAATCAGATATACCTAACATTTAGACAAGGTCATCCTAACAACAGAGAAACATCCTCAGAAACTCAGTTTTATGCTTTCATATTAGCAGTTTCTCATTAACTTTGACTTTCTAAACATGTTCACATTTGCTGAAAAACTGAACAGAAGTCTACATTATATAAGGACTCAAAGTCTTCTGATACCTCCAAAATATCCTAAACACTCCCTGGATGAGAATTTTTCATTAAATGATCAAATACTTGTGGAATGTTCAATACTTTGTGATGTGGTCAAAATCAGATATTATCATTACCATTTTAATCAACTGAAAGCAAACATTATTAACTTGAGACATCATTACAAACTTAGAAAAAATCTAAGATTGATTTGGAAAAGCCTGTGAGGTGATAGTCCACCAGCATTCTGTCACAAGAACACTCAAGACGATCCTGTAATCTTCAGTCCTAAGTAGATATGCTCAGACAGAAGCTATAACCTCATGCTAATGGTTTTAGATTTAATGAAGTTAAACGCCTAGCAATTTGTACAGACACTTCAGTAACTATCACTGCAACCAATTATTATAGATAAGTACACTAAATTTATCTAGTGTTTGCAATGCTTTCCACTGTCACACCATAGTAATCTGTTTTGATAAGTTTTCCAAGACTTTTCAGACAAGTGGCTTATTATTCATCCATTTCATTCACCTACCTCATCATTTTTCTTACAACTATGATTTATGTTCTTTGGGGCTGGAAGTAAATTTTTTTAAGATTCAAGGGAGGATTTAGGGAGGCTACAGAGAGCTTGACGTTTATGTAAATATATATATAAACAGAAATAATATCTAACAAATAAGGTCTTCCACACATGCCAAGCATTTCAGCAGTCTTGCAACAGCCTAGTTTTTTCTAGCTCATTTTGTCCAAAGCATTTCCCTATAAAAGGAAGTTAAACCTATCAGTGTCCTCTCTTTCTTCATTCTCCCACACTGACAGGTACACCTTGAAGGAGTTCAAGTGTCATTCATCACAAACTAGTCCATCTCACCAAAACACTTGAAAATATTAAGATGCTACTCCTAAGAGCAATTGCACAGCTAGTTTCTTGAGCAAACCACTAAGCTTTTTTTTCTTTTTAATCCTACCACCTAAAGAGCTCGGAGAATGAAGATACAGAGCTCAGTTTTAATGATAGTCTTGCTTTTACAAGTTAATTTCTCTTTCTCCAATTTAATATCTTTACAAAAATCTGCCATAATGTCTTGGCATGTTCCCCAATGTTCTGCAGTTTTAACACAACTTCATTAGCACAAGTGCTCATTTTTCTCTATTACCTCAATCATTTAATCAGCCAAATAAAAAGTTAAACACAACTGAGGCTAATTTCAACTGCTCCAGTTTTACTGACGATCTCAAACATTTTTCATCCTCTTTTTTCCTGGAAAGAGATACAACTTTTTATAACAACTGTTGCTCTTTTTTGTGTTAATTTTGGTGCATGTATCTCACGCACATCTGCCTGACCTTCCTGGAATCTGTTAAACCTGAGGGAATACTAACACATCAGGACCCTCAACTTCAGCATGACTTTCTGCTTCATCTTCCCCCGGATTTCCTTTGCACAAAGAGTGAATAAAATTACCACAAACTGCATGACCTTAGTATATGCACTCAGTATTTCCACACCGGTTGCTTGCTTTTACATGAACTAGCTTTTTAAGTGTCACTGGAGAGTTAGCTACACTAGACATTATGTTATATGCTTTTAAACAATTAGGTACTTTCTTCACTCGTAGCAGCTGATTATTTGATCCCCTTGTTTATTTTTTTAAGTAATTATTGAATACTGTATGCTATTTCTACACATCTGTTGCAGAATCCCCTACTAAGGTGTCTACCTGTATGTTCATGTTAGATCAGTTATATCATAGAAAACACTCTGTGGTCAGTTATATATTGCTTAGAATGTTTAAAGCAGAGTACACAAAGTTCTTTCTCTGACAATATCTGGATACCATTTCCCCCACAGGTGCTCAAACACCCTTGGGCCAGCAAGCATCTATTGACATCAACAAGCGCTGGAACTAATCCTCAGATTCCCATTTCTCTAATGCATTAGTTGCAAACCTCCTTCAGAGAATAGGAACAACTTGTTGTGGCATACCAAACAGCAAAGACTGCAGCTTGAGAAGTGTGCAAGGCTCACAGAGCTGAAAGAACAAGTATCAACATCATTTGTTGATTCTGGCACACAGGTAGAAAGGAAGAACCTGACAACCCTACACTAGTGAAAAATGACTCTCCAGCATGGAATTCGTAATGAAAACACAGTCTGGCACCCCATGTGCGTGGGAGGGCAATTCATGCTCAGTCAGGAACTTAATGCAGCAACAATTAAATTTACCGATAGAAAGGTGAGTGAGTGGGAATCAGTGAACACTATGGAACTCAAGGAAAAACAGGCTTAATGTAGTTTTAGAAAGCATGATTTAAGAACCTTCCTATTTCTGTGTAATATAGCCCCTCTTTTTTCAAGCACAGACAGTCTAAAAATAAGAAAATCTGTGCTATTATACTTGAAAGAGAAGGAAACCCTCACCTTTTAACATCTGATGCCAATGTGTATACAGAATGTATGCATCAAAACATACTCGTGGGGTTACCTGCTCTCTTGTTTCTTTAAATTCTCTTACTATTAACATTCTGCTACCTCAGCTTCACCTCTAATTCCCATCTACACCACATACACCCATCTTTTTCTTGAATCACTAAGAGATCAAAGAGCCTCTGCCAACTGGAGCACAAAGTTTAGGTCAAATTTTCATGCATTATGTCAAAGTACCTGAAAACAGCTCATTTACGCCTGACTGTTAAATGCACATTTCAGCATTACATGAAGCATTTTGTAACCATTATTTCACAAGGCTGTTAAATCTTATGACTACACAGCCAGTGTACAGCTGCATGGTAGAACCATGCACAGGGGTTTGTAGTCATTTTCTTTAAAGAACTTTAAAACACCAAAATATTTAAAAAAGAAAAACAACCAAACAAAAAAACACCACACACAAGATCTGTCAGTAGATCTCCCTCATTTAATTTTTCCCTTCAAGCTTATTACCTTGAAGGTATATTGTTCATTGACACCTGACACATTTCTCGTGTTCCCTCCATTAGCATGCTTCAAAAGTCATTGAAATCTGTCACATCAAGCACAACATTTCATCATACAACAACAAATCATTTCTTTGTACATACAAATGAAGCATTTAAAAATACTGGATATATAAGGCTTACAGAGTCACCTCAGCTACAGTTTATTTAGATCTCACCACTATCAACACTACTTGCCAACTTCTCAAGACAGCTTCCAATAACATGCCTTAAACTACAGATATTGCACGCTCTCATTCCATCACCCATCTAGACAGCAATTTGGAAAACCAAGTGTTTCTACACCACATTATCCTTTTTGTGCCTGTAATAATTTTAAGATCATATATATTTTGTACACGTTTACAGAGAACAGTTAAAAATTATTTTAGAAGCAGCAGAATGACTTGGCTGCAGAGGCAAAAAAAATCTGCAGCTTGGGTTTTTTTGGCCTTTTGTATATAAAACAAGTTCATGCTGGCTAGAGACATAGGACTATACTGGAGTTGTTTTTCATAGGAAAAAAGATTAAGGGGAAAGTTGAGAAGCAAATAACTTTAAAAATACAAGGTTTCTTATTATCACTGCTGCTACTAACAATCAGAATTCGCAAGATAATAAATACATTGTCAGATATGCAACTGAAATCCCATGCCACTCCACATATATTCTCAGATAACTGTACAAACAATATGCTTCAAATCACAGAAATAACTTAGTTGGCTATACATTTTAATACAGTTGTAACTTTCCCCCCCTCCAGTTTCTTAATGGCATCAAGTTCACCAGCCGCTGTAGGAAACTGACTACATGCTCATTTGCAGAGGTCAGTAAAAGACAGATCCGTCTACCTAAACACCGCATCTCACAGCCTCCACTTGTGCATGGCAAACTTCCACACAAGCACGCAAAGGAAACAGCTGAACAGCAGATCCATTATGCACCTAACATCCTGCCCTACACAGCCATTCCAAGGATTGCACAGGCTTGTTCAGTTCAGCGTCTCCACCTCTGCACAAGCAGCTGTTACTGCACACATCGTGAGCCTCAAGAATAAATCCTGCACACCTGCACCTTTCCAGGTCCTCACTGCATTTTCACTGGTAGCTTTCCAAGAAAGTTGGCAAAGGCCCCTAAAGAGATCAGAACTAGAGAAACAATTCATTGTAAAGAACTGTCACCATAACAAATATCAGCACCAGGAATAATAAGTCAGTTTGTGCTATGCTGTGGTAACCAGACAGGTAAAATAAAATCCCTGTCCTTGGATTTAGTTGTACTTTGGGAAGAGAAATGCAATACTAAATATCATAGATGGAAGATAGTTGTTTTGAGGGTTTTAACCAATATTTCTACTTACATGAAGTCATGTTCTAAAATAAATTCTGTTTTAATGACAATTGAATAGTGCCAGAAACATATTTGTTAGGTTAAATTCAGCCCTAATCCAAAACTCATTTTCTGGGTATTCAACAAAGAAACAGTAATAACTTGTACTGCAAAGTGATTCTTCAAAAATTAGACTTCATTAAAAAAAAAACTGGTTATGATTATGTGGCATGAAATGTGAAACTCTCAGTAATTAATTAGAATATGCAATACTATAAAAATTATGTGCATTGGTATCAGAGATTTAAGCAACCATTAAGATACTTGACTTATGAAATACCTTAAGATATTGCTAGCACAAAAACACAACAAACCAAACAATTTTACTTCCTCTACTACTTTCACAATCAAAATAAAGACAAATCTCATTTTTAATAAGAAATACATTGCATTTGTAAAACAGCCTATATTTTAACAAAAGCTTAGTTTTAAATACGATTTCTGAGGGCGAAAGATGTTGAGCATAATGAAAGAAAAATTATTACTATCAAGCTTACCTAATTTTATACTCAAAGACCTTAAAACCAGATAAAAGGTTCAGAAAAAGAACTGATATTTTGGTAAACAGTAATCATTGAACCATTTCAAACAGTTATATTGCAGCCCTGATTCACACTTGCAATTTTACATCATCTTTACATTTCTATCTTCTTATAAAAAAAGCAGTGTATAAAAATTAGTAAAATTATTATCTCCTTAAAATAGGAATAATGCTTGAAATATACTACATTTGAATAAATAACTATTTTTTGTGCTACTTCAGGCCATTTTTAGACATTTTCCTGTGAAATTAGGGTAATGATACCCTATGAGTAAAAAGCAGAAACTGAAGGTGAACTGAACATATGCTGGTAAGGACAGATCAAACAGATATGTAGGAGGTTCTGAACAATAGACTGGAAAAAACTTTTACATGTAGAATAACTAATAATTGGCTTAGAGAATATACTTCAGGCTGTGTAAATTAAAATAGTCACATTAACCTACCATAGCTGTATCTGAGCTTGACAGCAGTATAGAAAAAAAAAAAAAACAGATTTGAAAACTAATTGTAAAAAATTAGTTGCAAGGGCAGACATATGGGAGAATTTCAAGCACTTCAGAGAAAATAAACACACTCTCTTCCATGTGGTCTTATAATGTATAGATCCCGGGTTTCTGATTCCACATCATTTGTGTCAAAAGTGATTTCACCAGACAGCACTCACCCACAGCTTGTTATCATCACACATTTACCTTTAACTCAGCATCTTTAAATCAGATTTTTAGTTTATCTATGCATTTCACACCTACAGAACTTTACTATCCAATTTTCTCTGCCATTTTTAGCCACTCCAATGTAAATTTAATTCCTTTGCTTTCTTAATGTTTTGTCAATGTTTTTGTACTAATGAGTGTTCACTTAATTGTCACAGCTTCTACACCATATCTACTATAAAAGTCTTCCATACTCAAGCAGCAGAACACAGGTTTTACTCAGGATACAATTAAAAGGATCCTTACCTTTCCAAAATCTCTCACATCAAACAAATCAAATGCTTCAAAGAGTTCACTTTTCTTCATCCCAAATATTTCACAACATGCCGAAAGAAAAGTCCTTATATTTTTCTAGCAAAGAA
>NW_009970724.1:12897419-12905947 GCF_000747805.2 Chaetura pelagica
AGGGAAAGAAAACAAACACGCTGAGTATCAAGTGTGTCAATTAGCAACTCAAGTGCCCCCTTTGGTCATAAATACATTACAAAATTCACTAATTATTTTTAAATCAGCACTTACACTATGCTGCGGTCTTCCACTGCTTCTAATTCAGCCACAAAAGTTCCTTTCAGACTCAAAAGCATTAACTAGATTCTGAGTAGACATATCCTGAACAGAAACTATTTTCTCCCTTTACATAAACACAGAGAAACTACAATGTGCTACCAGACACAAATAAGTCTAAATACAGACTTACTTTTCAGTTCTCTACAGACAGCATAGAACAAAACAAATAGAGTTACTTTAATAAAACTAATGAGAAAGATATTCCTCATGTATACATCAGGTATCTTCACCTGTTAAGGTAAGTGTAGTTTGAACAGGTGCACTGTTTTAACACAGTAAAGACATTATGAATAAATAGTCTATCTGGAACATAGAAGCAGATGAAATCTGCAATTGAGAAGTCATAATCTATCTAGTGGAGATTTAAGATCTTCAAAACACCTAAATTTCTGTATTTAATTCAAACAGGTATTTTCCTTGAAGTTATATACTTGCATGAGAGATCATTTGAGTCTGGTAAAGAATACCTTCAGCATGAGACAACAAAATACCAACTCAGCAGGGAGCCCTACTTCTTGTCTAGTTACATAGAACTAACCAGCCTGACAGAAAAAGCAAGCAGAGCACCTGATGGATCAGCTGTATAGCAAGGTTACATAGGTGAAAGCAGCAATACAACAAGAGAAGCTTGAAGAGCAAACAACTCCAATTGATGATTGTGGACAGTAATTGTGATAACAGTCAAAAAACTTGTTGCAAAGCATCACAAATGCAATTCCTGTACAAGCCAAAGCTCCCAGGAAGACATCTGTGACAATTGCCACATCAAGTGCAAGAGGTCACAGGATGTTCCAGGTGGGAGTTGTGGCCTCCACACTTCCCTCCACTCCCTGTAGCCCCTTCTGCATGTGCTCCCAGCTCACAAGGGGCAGCGGGTGCTCAGCTACATACTAGGCTACTCAAGGACAACACAGCATTTATGCCTGACTGCTTTTATGCCTAGTGAAATCTGAATAATTAGTCTAGCATGCTTAGTCAATATCACAAGCTTCTCTGGTTTTGCAACAATTATAACTTTCAAGTCAAAATTACAAAGTTATAAGGTTGAGAGCTAAAACATATGTGCTGCTTCCACCAGGATGCTAGCAGAATAAAACCCGAAGATGAGCTGGTTTGGGTGATCACAGCTTTAAAAACATGATGTCATATGCTAGGTGATTATTCGTTTTCCCCTCCCCCACCCCAGTTTTTTTATTATTACTCTTAAAAGCCATCAGGGGCTCTAGGTTTGTCCAATGCAGAATAGTGATTGACCCTGAACACCAATCTACTTTCTTACACAGAAATTGTCATAACCACTGACAATTTTATTTCTCACTGGAAAACTCAGCTGCCTTTTCAAAACTTACATGTTGAGTTTAGATTAATAAGTGCTTAAGTTTTCCAGTGCAAAGAAAGCTTACATCTGCATTTAGTTGTTTACCTCTAAAGAGTTAAGTGAGAGACAGGAGCTGTCATGGACCGAACTCTGAGTATTTTAGGGAGTTGCATTTAGCTTCTTATTGTAGCTACAAAGAACCATTTAACACATCAGCAGTTATGCAGCAACAAAATGCCTGTCACATTTCCAAAAAATGTATTCATATTTCTATGCAGTTATTTTGCAATAAAATATATTAAGAAAAAATCTTTGAACAGAACTCTTTATATGTTCGTTTTGGAAAAGTGATTTGATTACATTATGTGGAAAACTTTGATAAAGATTCCCAAATTTTATATTGCAATCAACTAAACAATTTTCCTAAATGAGAACAATTATTTTTATCACTGTGGTTATTGTATGAAGAAGTACAAATTAGTAAAAGTAACCTCCAAATTAAAAAAGAGCATACACCTAAAATCTAGCAAGCCTCCTTGCTGGCAATAAGAAAAAGGCAACATCAGTCTATAGTCTCTCATTACTAAGTACAGTCCTCAGGATATTTGGAAACCTACTATGTTGTTATGTTTCTTTTTCAAATAAAAACATCATACTTCAGCACACCACAAGGGAGTTCACTAAAGACAAAGAACAATTGGGCACCCAGTTCCTTTAGAGATGCACGGAGAGCTAGAACTCCCAGCTGGTCTCATCTCTGAAAGTCTCCTCCACAGGAAATTTTGTTCACTACAAGAACTGGTTTCCCTTCATTAAAAGACAACACAACTTAAAATCATTCTCTTGAAAAAGTTAATGGTGCCTTTTTCTTTTTTTTTTTTTTATTACATGGTTACATGAGACAACAGTCTAGAATTCTTAATATGCAGATCGATACAAATATTGCAGTATAAGCTATGAGTCAAAAAAGTTTACACTAGTGAAACTCAGAGCTTGTACCTGGCTCAACTCCAAATACACCATGAGAAGAGCCCACGAAGTACCCAGAAACAGATTGATAAAATCACCTTTTGGGGTTCAGGACCCTGAGAACAATTTTGAATCTTAACATCTGTAGATTATCAAGACATTTCTACAGCATCCTAATGTTTCACAGTGTAAGTAGTTACACTACTAAAAAACAATAACATTGTCATGGCTGCTGAAATGGTACAATTCTTGTAATAAACCACTGTGGTTTTATGCAACAGATTACAGTTTTAGCGGCCTGCTGAATTTAATCTTATAAGAGGCATTAACACAACATTTGTTAAAATTAAAAGCAAGTTTGCTAAAAACACTTCTAACACCTAAAAAAGCAGGTATGTTTTATATAATTGAGACTGTATTTGTCTGAATTTAAAGCAGAATAGAGCAGGCAAACCAAATTATACTAAGTTCCACAGAAAAACCCTGCTGCTTTCTACTGTAACATTTGCCATTTCACAAAAAGAAACATTTATTTGAGGCTTTTTCAACACAGTACATGGTTATGTGTGCTGGCAGAAATGTATAGAAATATTTCATAAAGGGTACTGAATACAAGTTATTAATTAGACACAAAAAGCACAGGCAGGGTTATAGCTGCCCACAGGGAAGAGGAATTTCTCTGACTAGGCCTCTAATGAAGTGAAAGATGAAATGCAAAAGAAAGAAGAAAAATCAATTTCATATGTCCTCTATTCATATAATCTTAGAGGTAGTCCTCAGAAAATATATTTTATCATTGAAGTACTTCAATGGAATAAAGGTCTGTTCTGAACAGGCCATAATATTCAGTATCTACATGCATCTTTTGTACTAAAAGCACTCCTAAGGGTGTTCAGAGACCAACATAAATAGCTCTGAAGACCAAATTCTGCCCTGAGACATTTATATGAAATTCCAACATAGCAACACCAGTCAGGCAAGAGAAAACTGAAAGGCAAAGAAATGACAAGTATTAAGGAAAGACAATTCTAATCCACTTCCAGCTTTCTTCTTCAAAAAATTACCAACAGTGGAAAAAAAGAGCTACTTGTATTTATTTCAACTTCCACCTCCTTTTTATTATGGTGATTTAGTCACAAGCAGGGAATAAAGTTTGGGTAGCTTGCAGTTTCCTTATATTTTTATCTGGATCAATAGACATTTATACCGCATTTCGGACAAACTAGGTAACATAGTAAAGCCTCAGCATCTGAGACAGTCTGGATAGATGCTAGGCTGTGAAGAGATATTAAAAACAAAATGGATCACAGTCATTCTGTGTCAGGGAAAGTGGGGGTGTGGGGTTTTTTTTCACTTTTGCTGACATTGTACACCCATCCCTTTACACTTTGCAGACTTTTTTGCATGCTGCATTCATGGCCCTGCACAGACTTTGGGAGGTTCCCAACAACTGCACAACTGAGGTCAGTTTCCCCTAGCCACCAACACATAGAACCTATGACAAGAGTAAGAGCATAGAAAAAGAAGGACTTCATTTAGCCATTTGCCTACTAAATCCACTTTGCCTCTTGTGGGAGAAATAAGATGTCAATCAGGGAAAGTCCAGAAATCTTCCCCTCCTACTCCTCCTCTAAATGGCACCACTTCATAAACTACAAATCTCTGCAGCTACTCGCCTTTGCCTAGTCTTTAAATAGCCCTACAGGCATAAACAAAAAATGGTGATGTTTTATGTAACAGCAAGCATTTTATGACAAAAATAGTTGAAGGACAGACATTCAAAAACAGTATATAAAAGGGAAGTATTAAGATGAGCAAACTCAGCTTCAACTCATGAATCTCAGAAGGTACAATCACTTTTTTTTTAATTTGTGAAATACTGATACTACATGCAAGGAAACATACACAGGCTTATGAAGATGAAAGATTTTCCTATTAGTCATTTATAGTCTTAGAAATACAGTTTTACACAAGAATAGAAGGCAGAATAATAGAATAGAAACAGATCATTGCCATAACGCTTATATGCTCTTCCTACACCTCAACACTTACTGCAAAACATGCTCCTGATCATTCCTGTCCATTTCTAGGATGCTGATGAGAACACATCAGCTGGGTATTCTCCTTTTTATTTCCACTCTGTTTCTGAGAATGTAAGTGAAGAGAAAAATAATGCAGTTATACCTTTTGAGCAAGAGTAGAAATGTGAAAATTGCCATTACGGATTTAACTAGAAGAATTGCTTTTCTACATTCTGTCACCAAGATTGATATCTGCAAGTTGTTTCAGTGAAAGAAAGTGCCAAAACACAAGAGCTTGTCTCTTCAAAGTTTCTCTGAAACAAGTTGGTTAATGACCTGAGAGTTGCAGCTTTTTCTCTTCTCACTTGTTTCTGTATTTGTTGCAACTGTGTTGACAGAAGTAACAAATTCCATACTAACACTGGTTGAATCCTGCTAACTCCAAATCTAAGAGAGATCCATAAGCTCCTTACTGTGACTGAACAGTATCATCACCTCTTCTAGCCACAAAGTGAATACACTGTGACCAAAACTGCACCTAGATCCTATATACATAAAAAAAACCAGGCTGCACGGTTTTTCAACACATGCTATCTTTGACAGACCACTCCCAAAAGCAGGGTTACCAAAACAGGAGTATGATATTATTTTTTTAAATATCTGTATGTTCATTAACACAGATGGCTAGGTGCTCAAAGCAGAAGCCTATTGTACTGACAGAATTGTACAGTCAGGGTTAACAATGCAACACAGAAATCATTCCTGGCTCCTCCAAAGATTTCAGCAGCCAAAACAGATTATATTAGTTCTGCTCTGCCAACAAGAGTAATTATCACTATATCCAGTAAAAAACAGCTGTAAGGATTGTAAGTGAATGAAGTGCAGACCCATGGATGAAGCCTTAATTTAGTGTCTATTAATGTATTTTCCTAAGTCAGCAAGAGGGAAAAGAGCAGTATCAGAGTCAATTATAGAATTTTTAACATTTTTGTTGCTCCTACATACATGGCTTTTCTTGTTAAGATCTTTAAATCCACACTCTAACTGAGGGTAGGCAATGCCAAGGGACTATAATGAATTTAAAGACCAAGTCAGTGGAAGAGGATGAGTGCTGTTATTATCAGTAAGCAAATGAAAGTTACAAGGCTATCTCCAGACTAAGTGTCACAACACCACAAGTGTTACTCTTTTTCTCATTATTGTATAAAACATATTAACTTGCAAATTGCATCTAAAAAAGAAACTAATGCATGCAGGAAGATCATGTCTCTTGCAACAAAGGAATTTGCTTTTAGGTTCTGCATTTGGTCTCCTGCTCTGTGAATTATCTCCATCATTCAAATGATCAATATTTTTAAAGCTTTAAACAGGAGCAAATAAGCCAAATATTAAATATTTTCTAACCTTTGCTCTCCAAAAGGCTGCCAAGTAGACACAATAATAAAGATAGAGGAGACAGCACACTAAGTTGGGTGCAAATTGGAGCACAGGAGGTTCAAGGTGAATATCCAAAAAAAATTTTTTACTGTGAGAGTGACAGAGCACTGCAACAGGCTGCCCAGGGAGGTTGTGGAGTCTCCTTCACTGGAGACATTCAAAACCCACCTGGATGCGTTCCTGTGTGATGTACTTTAGGTGACTCTGCTCTGGCAGGGGTGTTGGACTAGATGATCTTTCGAGGTCCCTTCCAACCCCTAGGATTCTATGATTCTATAATTCTAAGTTCTTGAAGAGGCAGACTCATTATAATGCAGGATTTCAGCAGCTTACAGCCTACACCTTGTATCTTTATAGTCACTTAAGAAAAGGTTTTCAGTAACAAAACAGGCAAGACTGGTACTATTATGTAACTGAAGAACTTTGCTAAGTAATGTGCTATGCAAAGAACAATAACAAACATTCTTTAATTCAGAGAACTAAGGAATAGCTAGGAAGATCTGTAGCTTTATTAGCTTAGTACATGTGGGCATTCTTTGAAGACCTACACAATGCATAGGATGCTGTATGAAATATAAAACATATTAAAATCCTTTGAACTACTACTAACACACAGTATGAGTATTAATAGCATGTTCTTTATTTTCTCAGTTAATGTTGTAATAAAATATTCATATAAAAGCCCTTCTTGAAATTCCTAACCGACTACTATTCAATTGTGTCTATTGCATTTTTGCTTGCCTGTGAGGTTTTGTTTATGTATATTTGCCCTTCTCTGTGCTTCAAACAAAATAGAAGTTGACACTTGAAAAAAAGCTGAGGAAGTGCAAAGGATGCTCAGCTTTATTAATACTGATATGGAATGAACAGAGGGCAGGTGAAAAAGAAACTCGGGACTTGTTATGCATTCCTGACTCTCTCCTTGGCTGTACTGATATTATAGCATTCGTTAAGCAAGAGAAGCCAAGAAGCTTTAAAATTCTCTGTGTCCCTTAAGTCAAGCACTCCTAAACAAGCCATGAAACTGGCAACTTATAGTCAACAGTCACTGAAACACATTCAGCAAAGAGCTTTCACATCCTGCCATATGTATCAGGAGTCACTGGGCTTCCTGAAGAAGTAAGAAACTTTCTCCTTCAACTACTGCAAGATGAAAAAGGAGAGAGCTTCAGGAAAGCACACGGTCACTAAACACATGGGAGATGTTATACCATAGGGCCCCGGCTACATGAATTAGCCAAGAGTAATTAGCAAGAGACACAAGTTGGAGCTCAGGACAACATACTGCAGCAAAGGGCAATTTTTTTACTAGCTCTGCTCCCCACTAGCAAGTCTATTCTGCAGTACCTTGTCAAAAAGAAACCGTCCTAAGGAGAACAAGAATAGGAGGAAGAGAGCAGCAGCAAAGAAATTAAAAGAGAACCATAAGAAAAGGAACAGAAAAGGCACACCCACAGTGAAACAGAAGTGTAAAAAGAAAATCAAAATAGACCAATTGAGAGAAAGATCCAGCTGGAGATACCACTTAAGTAAAATGGAATTTGACTCACTAATTATTAAATTGCGGGGAAACATGAAATAAAAGACAAGAAAATTGTGTTAAAATATTGAAGGTAAAATGCTTCAGGCAAAACCATTTATGGAACTGCCATTTAAAGTGAGACAGCAGTTACTGTGCTGCAAATGGTATTTACAATTGTGACATGGAAAACTGCTTCTGTGAGAGGCAGAAAAGTAAAGGACACTGATTTTGGCCCTAACATAGGATTTCTAAAAATTCACATTTCAGCTTAGTTGATCAAAATATTAGCAGTTGTATGAAACTGTTTTATAGACACAGAAACTTCAAACCCTACACCCACCTAATGTATTTAAACATACTGGGGGAGGGGAACCCTAAAGCCTACAGCCTAGCTGACACATTTAAACAGCGAAATAATGGAAGACCTCATACAAATTAGTACTCAATGTTTTCATCAGAGGAAAAAAAGAATCCTATCCATGCTCAAACAATAAAAAAACCTTACAGCTACAGTAGGAAATAAAGATCTTTACATCAGTGCTAAAGAAAACACCCAGCATATTGGTTTCATATCATTAGCTTTCCATGCTAAGATGCTGCTTCCACTGTATCCTAATATCTTTTATTCATTACTCTGCTCTGTTTTTACAAGTCTCTAATGCTAGTGTAATAACATGAGAAGACATCTTACTTCGCCTATACCTTGCAAGATAATTTTGGGGTATACAGAGCCCTATGAAGGTATGTCAAAAGACTTTTGTAGAGGCTAAAGGCACAGAATTCATCTAAAGGATCCACAGTTAACTTCAGTGCAATTACAGAAAAAAAATTCCTTTTGCTATTTCTACCTCACCTCAAGAAATAACCACTACTAAATTAATAATCTGAATCGAATCTTTGTGAATAAACTATGGCTGTAGTATCCTGGACACTACAAGGCCAGACCATAATCTCAACTGTCTAATTTCTTTACAATAACAGTGTGAATTTTTAAAGATATTTTTTTAATTTAGCACATGGCTGGCTTCTTCTCTTCTGAGCACTTTAAAAAGTCTCGAAACTGAATCCTGCATGGAAATTCAACACAACGGGGGGGGGG
>NW_009970724.1:12906077-12909297 GCF_000747805.2 Chaetura pelagica
GGGCGGGGGAAAGGGGGGGAAATCTTGACAGGGTTACTCAGCATCTATTAAAGAAGAACCTCACCCAAATAACTCATGTGCTCTTACTTTTCTTACCAGCAGATCACATAGATCATGTACTAGGTCTGTGATTCCCAACAGGAAGAAACAACATTGTTATTAACATTCATTAGTGTTAACACACATGATTTATTAAATACTTTAAATAGTTTCTTGAATTGCATATGAGTAGTCTTTTCCAAGCTGTTATGATCATGGAATAAATTCCTAAGTACTGCTCTCTACAAATTGCCAAATACCAATACAGTTGTCCTCTAGTTACCTATTATAAATATCCACTGCTCTATTTTTGCTGGTGTGTCACTTCAGGTTTGTAGTGTATTAGACCATGATCTCTGTGGCAAGGACAGGAATTTGATATATTCTGAGAACACTCTTCAAGTATTGCAAGTCAAGTAAGTAGAACAGCTAAGTTCAGAATCTCAAACCACAAACCAGTGGGAATAGTCATTAATGAAAAACAGCTCCAACAACAAATTTGTAGGACTGAAAGTGAAAACTCAGTTGTCAGAGAGTATACTGGCTACATTTTTACACCTTCCGATACTCTCTGAAGCTTCAACTTGCTGACCTTATACCAAATGTCACTTTTCATGCAGTGAGTGCTGTACAGTTCAGATCTCAAAAGTTAGGAAGTCAAACCCTTAACTGCTCAAACTTATCATATACTTGCATGGAGCTCCATCTTATTGATCAGGCTGAGAAAGTTAGATGCTTCTGCAATCTTTATTACCACATACATTGCATTTGAGCATTTCCCAGTAACAACAAATAATCTATTAAAAGTAAATTCAGAGTTTGCTTTGCTGGCCCCAGATTCTCATGCAATTTTAAGTAGAGCATTGGGTACCAGATACATCATCATCTTCTGCTCTGTAGTAAAATTAAATGACCCTGCCTACCACTGCAGCCTTAGGCCACACATCACCCTTACCACCCACCACCCACCCTGCCAAAGCTCTCCTACTTCTTCCTGGAGAGCATGTCAGGACCCACAGAACATAAACAGGCTGAACAATATCCAGAATAAAGATGAAAGATCCTACTGGATGCAAAACCCTCTTGTGCCACAACAGGACTCATACTTCAGAGGTTTATGAAATAACTTAAAAGCAGCTGACAAAATTGGCCAGGATTAGACAGGCAATCTCAAACACCTACAAACCCTACTCTTAAAAAAACACTCTTGCTCAATGAGGAAAACCACTGGGTTGTTTGCTCCTGCTCATCACTAGAGGCCTCAGCTCAAGCACTCATGCCAGTTCAGGAGACCTTGCTGCCAGGGTCACCAGCATGTCAGAAGACTTTGTTGATCACACCAGGAGAATGGGAAGCCTAAGACAATACAACTCTATAAATGTTTAATGTTTCTATATAACACAGATCAGTTAAAGCAGTATTAAAAGCAGTTGGGTACTATACTACAACTCATTTTATCAACAAAAATAAATACACAGCTTCATACAAACAGTGTGTTTAACCAGCAAACACCTCTCCTCCAAAACCGTCTTCTCAAACAGATGGTGTCACCCCAGGACCAGCAGGATCTCTATACTTAGTATAGAAACTTAGATATTTCAAGTAAAATACATACATTTATTTCAACACACAACAAGGAAAAATATTTAATACCATTTATTTCATAAATAATTACAGCATTCTAAAACTCTGATGCTTTAACTTATACACTACAGCAAGTCTTTCAAAAGAAAAATGTTACTTGGGCAAAATAAAAATGAGTCTTACAAACCACCCAATCATTTGTAGTACATTACCTTAAATGAGAGTTAGAAATACTTCTACTGTTAATGACACAGCTTTTTGGAAATACTTAAAAGCTACTACAAAGATCATATGCAATTTGAAGCTTTGGGGTTTAGAAATAAAAAAAGTCAAGCAGAACAGATTTTCTAAGTCAGGTTGGTGAAGTATCCCCTCTTGCTTGCTTCAAATATGTTGCCTATCTCTTCCAATGGTTACCCCTTCTCCCACTTTGGAAAAGACAGCAAATAATTTTCTTGTTCCTCTAAAATTCTCCCCATGTTGCCTATTCTCAAAGCTGGAAAATACTTTTTCTATTGAGCTGTCCCTTACTATTTCATACCTTTGAAACCTCTACTGCCCCTCTCTGCACCTTTCTCATTTTATTACACCCTTTTCAAAACAGGAGACCACAACTGCATAACATGTGACCTACTGGCTTACACAGTAGAGACTGCAATGTCATAATGAGCCACAACATGTAATAGCATAAAGAACATTTTGGGCACAAAACAAGCCTCTACAAATACACTTTGCAAAACTCCCTGCTTGTTACATCCTCCACAGATGTCTATGGGAACAAATTACTGTTCTAAAGAGTCTGGTCCTGATCATAATAAGATATTTAAGTAGATGGTTTGATCCACTGTTACAATTCCTCATGCAAACAGGGCACAAAAAGATTAATATTTTTAAACTTAGAAAAATTGTGAGGGAAAAGTCAGTTGAAATACAAGTATAAAAAGGTGGAGACTAATGTTTTTGTACCCACAACACTTACACAGAGTCACTCTGAAACCCAGACAGTGTTTGGCAAACTCCACTTCATTTCTTCAGTGACATGTAACCTTCCTATTTAAAGACTTCAAAGTGAAATACCAACTTAATGCAAGAATCAGTTATTTTACAACAAATTCTACCTTCAGCAACATCAATTTACAACAACTTCAAATCAGGTGACTCCTTGTGAAGCTGCAGCAGGTTTCCTTCCTTAAGAAAGCCAACAACGAAAGGTTAACCTGACATAAAATGTTTCAGCTGTACATCATCATAGGTCCTTGCTGTCTAAAAGGCTGCACTCACTCACCCCAGCTGTCTGCCAAAATTAAACACATCACTGAAGGCAGCCCAAATTTGTGTGCGAGATGTCTAAAAATCACATCAACACATACTTCCAGTAGCATGAATTAACAGTTGTGATCATCTCAGGAGAGGTTAATGAGTGAATGCTCATGGAAATTCAACTGTCACCTCTACATGTGGCCCATTTGATGCCACAACTGAAGCATATTGCTGCCTTGCCCCACAGTAACCTTTGAAGTACACTGATGAGCAGCCCAAAACTTCAAAGTATGTCAATTTGCCATCTCAAAGTAAAAAAAAAAAAAAAAAAAAAAAA
>NW_009970724.1:12909439-12912657 GCF_000747805.2 Chaetura pelagica
AAAGTAAAAATAGATTAATTGGGCAGTTCAAAAAAAAAAAAAAAAAAAAAAAAAAAAAAAAAAAGTTCTCATGAGAAGGAAGGATATTTATGAAAAATAAGAAAAAGTAAAATGAAAATCCTACAGCACAAGTCAGTATTTATAAGATAGGCTAAAACAATGAAACGGCAAATAAACCAAATACTATGAAAATTCTAAATTATACTCTGCTGCAGAATTATCTGGACTTTCAGTCTGCTGAGCAATTTTTCTGCAGTACAATCAGGGTTTTAAATAAAGTACATGGGCGCCAGTGAGAAGTTTGCATTACTGAACCATACTAGATGCTGAGTCTTAAGATAATAATATCCCATTTTTTCTCCAATTCAATTATTCTAAAGTTACTGTAAGATAGAAGGCCATTTCAAACAACTCATTATAACCAACATAAAGACAGGTTCAGTAAAGGACCCATCCTACTTGTTAAGATCTGGTCCCCAGTCTTCAGCCAGTAAAGTCCACGGGAGGTCATGCAAGACCACACATGAATGCTGCCTTTTCAACAAGAGAGCAGCATGGAGCAAGCTTAACATCCCTATGCAATCTCCGAAGCACAGTCTCACATCCCATAATCACTCAAACCTTCAGCAATGCAAAAGGCAACCAGCACACTGGCAAAAAGCTTCATTGTTATTGTTTACTGGTGGTTCCTGCAACATATGATTATGAAATCAAGGGGTGCTGATAAAGCCCAGGAGCAGCTATTCAGAACAGGGGGCAGAACAAGATGTCACACAAGAGCACTTCACTTAAATAACCACCCATACCTTGTCAGGCACAGCTATCTTGCCACCAGATATTTTCACTCTCTTGCTACACAACCACCCTAGAAAAAGAGCTACAGAATACTCTACCAACAATAATAGAAATTGTCATTATAAATGTACAATATGCTTTGACTTCTGCCACATTATTCCAAGTGTCCACAGACAATGATCTGTGCTAAGGATAATTTTGAAGTAATTTAAAGAACTTAACCCAGTCTCTAAGCTACTGACTTCCAGCTGAATTACTTCAGAACAACACTGCACACATATTAGTAACCTCATGAAAAGCAAATATCCTGAAGCATTTTTTAAAACATCTTTAAAAGGTATTATCCATCCCTGAAAGAAGGGCTTGGTTAGCATTAATTTCATGCTCATATTTTCATTTCTCAAATCTACGAATATTATATACATCAGTACCAGAAATGTTCTACCATAGAGGGGACCTAGGGACCAATAACATAGGAAGTCCTCACGCAGCACTCTGCTAGTCTTCTGAACTTAGTGAAGAGGACCGGATCTTGCCTATTCTATTGCTAAAAGTCATCCTAATGAAATCATAAAGTGGTCATACACTCAGAACAAATTAAATATTTACTTTTTCAGCAACAAGGTATGCTAGCAGGACACAACTTCGTTTTATATATACATCTCTATCACCTTAAATTGAATATTATTAATAAAATTAAGTTTAAAAAGGCACACCAAAATTGTAGCAAGATACTGGCTATTTGCACAAGTCTACATAAAAATCAGTCATTCTTGTCATGGCTAAAAAACTTTCTGCATGAGCAGAAACTCTTACTGGTTTTGGTGCTGATGCATACATAAAGGAAAACACAGTAACATAACAGAGATAGTGAAAGCATCTGCCTGCAAGCTGTAGGCAAATATTTTTTCAAACCAGTTATGCAAAAGAGTACATACAAAAGCAATACAAACAGCTGCTATAACATACTTTCAGACTTCTGAACCAGCATCAGCTTACTAAATTGTCTAACAAAACATAACTAACACAAATGATTCCTTAGGTGACTTTTTAAATAGTGTATTGAATGTAAACATTGGCACTAAGCTGTAGCAATGTCCAGGAAGCACAGATTTTTGTCTAGGAAGCCTAATTTTACTCTGGTTTTGTCTGTTATTATTTTGTTCTACAGACTATTCAGTTTGCACTACAGTACTACAGATCAAGTACAACGAAACCATTTAAAAGGCACAATAGCTTTGTGACACAACAAAGCAGGTGGAGATTAGGAAGAATAACAAAATCAATATATACGCAATTTGTAACTAAGAATTTTTAATGACAACAGATCTTCCTCTGCCTCTCTGTGGAAATGGTTCTCAGCACAGAAGATGCAATAAGAGTGATTTTCAGACAAGTGGACACAAGAATACTGCCAGGCTCTAGCTTTTAAGTCAAATTAGCAGAAAAGCACACTGCCAGGCTAATTCTAGCTTTTAAGTCAAATTAGCAGAAAAGCAGCATGGGGTCCCTGTAGCAAAAAAAGCGAACTTGTTCAATTTGTTGAAAAAAAATAATATAGTATGAGCAACTAAATAGAAAAATGATTCAACACCATCCTTTTCAATGGATCAGAATAAGCGAGGTTACATGAAACAAAAGCAGGAGAGTAAATAGGCAAAACAATTAGAAGGGACCCTTGTAACTAGTTTTGCGGCTATATTATTTGGGAAACATTTGCATTAAGATCTAGTTTGCTTTTCTCAGAAATTAGCATTTCTCCATTCGTTACAATAATATGCTGCTTCTCAATATGTGGTGTTTGGCCTTTTTTTAAAGAAAAAAAAGACGAGAAGTCAGTATACAGTGGGGATCTGAATTATACAGCCCAATTATTTAACTTTCACACTGCTGCTTCATTTCTAAATGAAACTATGAAAGCAGCTATGTATTTTCTATACCAAGGGCTGGAAACTCACAAGCCTGTGACTCATTGTTCCCTGACTAGGAACTGCTCTGCCACACACAACTGGCTAAACTGACTGAGCCTCTGAATGTGACTCACTGGTCTACAAAAACCTGAGTAGAGACCCACTACCAGCCCAAGGCCACCCCATCAGGTGGTGAGCATGACCATACATACTCTTGCCAAACTCTGCCATGGCTTCCATGCTCAACCCTTATCACCTGCTTCACAAGCCTCCGCAGGGCGGAAGACAACAGCAGTCTAACTTGTGGAGACGTTAAGTTATCCAAAGGTCTGCTAAAGCCTGTTGATTGCATACCCTGCCAGCAATAAGTAATGCAAACTAATGCTTGTAGAATTCTGTTCTCCTGTTCACGAGGAAAATAATAAGGATGGCAGGGGAACTAATAAACTGTCTGCTTCCTGAATTATTTTTCATTCCTGAATTATTTTTCATTTCATTCATTTTCATTTCAGC
>NW_009970724.1:12912701-12914611 GCF_000747805.2 Chaetura pelagica
AGCAGGAAATAGTTTCAGCTTCAACAGATTTTGACCTTTTTAAAACCTTTTCAATATATTCAAGGCACATTTTGGGGGGAGATCAATTAGCATGACTGCTACTGAAAAGTAGACTGAAAATAATCATTTTTAGGTCAATCTTGTGATTTCATCAGAGAGCTAGATTAGCAAATAAATCTTAAATTCTCTGGTTCAAATGATACTCCCTTCTTCGCATCAGTATGCCTTGCCACTGGAAGATAAGTCTGGGTTGTTGTTGGGTTGTGGTTTTTTTTCAGCCACAGAGAACTACTAAAAAATGCCTTATCTCCACTTCTGTCAAAGCCAGTCAAGTTACTGCCCAGTTTGTTTGCTAAGTGTGGCAATTTTTGAATGTAATAGAGGACATGGAAGAACATGTATAGGAAATCCTCCCTTATACAACAACCTGAAAATCTCTTCTTTTTGTCAGCCACTACTGGTTTGAAAATTTGAAGTATTATTAATATAAAAATATAATACAATTTCAAAGCCTGATAGAAACTAAATGAAACATCTGCCATTCATTTATTTGTTACTGGTAATTCTTGGAAGGCTTCTAACTCCAAAGAAGGTTTTAATTATCCTAAGGCAACCAGCACTGTTATCATGAATACCAAGGGAGTATACATAACCAAAATAATCTTTATAAAGTTAACAGAAAAGCCCACAAATTATTAGGTAATCATGTGTCCTTTCAGCTACTCAAGATCTCTAGCTTACTGTCCCCTTGGGGCATTAACAAACTTTCAGTCAATAAATTTCTAGGGGGAATAGAAAAAAAAAAATAAAAATTAAGGAAAAAAATTCTCAGGCATAGACTAGGGTACAGAATTACTTCCCAAAATGCTGAAGTGTCTTCACAATGGCACAGCCCACACCTAACACATTTACAGGAAAGGGGAATTCTACTGAAAATGAGTAAACTCCACAGAAGCAAGGATCAGGAATTCAGTAAAACAGGCCAAAGGTGTAGGTGATACAGAAGGGGCAGCAACCGCAGAAAAGATGGAAAGCAGCACAGTCACTGCTGTCCTGCACACCAGTAAGTGAATACAGAGACATGATCATGGCTGGAAAAGAATATTACTAAATTTAAGAGTACAACCATTTTTTTAAGAAATTTCCCTAGCTAAAACTCACTCTCACAACTACAAAAAGTGCATAAAGTTGCTATTCGAGTGCTGCCTGTTGCCTTGAAACCCCTGTGTTCCTTGGTCCTAAAAACGTAACTACCACTTGAGCCTTCCTGCCAGGCCCTCTCACCTACATGGGAAGCAGCTTCCTGAGGAGTTGTGCTCTCATCCATATAGGAAACAGATTTCAGAGGATCTGCAGAAGGATAAGGTCAACAGGAATAGTGAAAACAGGGCAGGGAAAACAGCTGAAAGGAAGAAAGAGCATCAGGAAAGATGTGAAAGAGGAAACAGATGCACTAGAGGGAGAAGAAAATACCAGGGGAAGGAGGAAGGCAAGTGGAGAAGGTGAAAGTAACATAGTTCAGATTGAGAGAGCATAGAACAAACTGCAGAACCGAGATGAGTCAAAATGAGGGAGGAGTAGAGACAAGAAGGAAAGAAAGAAAAAAGCAAACTGGGGCAGATAAGACCAAGCCACCTGAGTCAAACTAGAAAAATGTGAGAAAGAGCAAAAAGAGGGCATCACTAGCAGAGCTGACAGGAAAATTAAATGTCCTGCAGAAATCCTAGCGTTTCAAAATCTGCAACTCTTTCAAATCAAGATGAAAGGCATTTTATCTTAATTAAACTTGAACATTATTTTATTGAAACACTGGATTTTGAGGTCAAATTCTAATGATATTCAGCACAAAACAGGAAAAGCTAAATACTACTGCATTTCTTTTCCAAATATTTTCAAGAATGTTTCCCAAG
>NW_009970724.1:12914637-12916330 GCF_000747805.2 Chaetura pelagica
TTTGAGGATTGATTTCCCTGTAGAACTGCTTCATCACAAATTTGACAAACAAGATTAGATCAAATCACTGTTCCTCACTGGAATTAAAGAGATGTGTCACTTAAGAGTCTTATTTCCAAACATAAACAGTGTAGCAAAGTCTATTTGGGGCCTGCATGTTGAGCCACAAGTTTTGAAAACCATTTTTAAGACATTGTTAAGAGAGCCATTCCCCAAACCTGCCCTCCCATAGCATGGGAACGTTAATGGAGTTCTGAGCCACAAAGATGAAGTTTTTAGTAGGACAACCACTGTCAGGAGACCTACACAGAGAAACCCCACCAAAACAACAGTTCTGCCCCAAAGAAGATCATCTCAGCTTTTGCTCACTACTAATTAAAGGCCACGTGAATTCATATCTGATAGAAGAAGGATCACTACTGATAGAAGAAGGATCTACTCTCCTCAGGCTTCCTCCAAGTGAGGTGTGTTAAGACACATGTATTACAAAATACACTTTTGTTTCAGGAATTGTTTTAATTAGCACTTGTTTTCTTATGTTTTTCCTGTTGGATCATAGCAAACAGCTCAAAATATCTTAAAACAACAAAAAAACCCTCCAGGAATACTGTGTCATCATAACTGGGAATCCCACACAGAACTGCAAGAATTATTTTTTTTTCATAATAGGTATTTTTAACACTAGAGAATAACTCAAATTACATCTATTATTGCTCTTGAAATAACATAATGTGCCATGGGGCTTACAAGCTACAAAAACCTAAAATATCAGACAAGAAAATGCAAATAGGTTAAATTAAGCATATTCCCCAGGGGTCTGTGAATCTGAGCAATTATAGCTGGGGAGAAACACCAACTTGAAATACACTTCAGTCTACTGCTCAAGAACTTCTCATGAAGAGCAGCCCTAAGTTCCAAGCATGGCTCAGCCATTCCTCCACCAGTCAAAGGCTTTCATCTCAGCTAATCCATTTACCAAGGTCTTCCACATGAAGGGAAATCTATAGGACTCTAATACCACTTTAGAGGCACTCCAATAGAATTACTGGAGTCATTTCCACAATGTTTCATAAAACCTGCAACAGCACAGAGGTGGTAGCTACAAGCATTTTCGAAGTCATGGTCCTTCTAACCAACACTATCACTCAACAGCAACACTAAGAACAACTTTGGAGTTAAACCTCAGATTTTACAAAGATTGCCATCTGTTCAGCATACTTTACAGCGAAATCAGAGGCCTCAGCACAATCCACAGAGAAGATGCATGGCCAAATTCAGTGCTGCCAACCACAACTGCAAGCTGAATGAATACAGACCTTGAATAACTTCCTTATGACTACTTGCAATGAGTCACCTCCAGACACAGCACTGGGTAAATTCACACTGCCTTCTTTGTGATAGATAAAATGAGTTAAAGGACATAACAGGGACAGGCAAAACTCAAAACAAAATGGTCAGGGTGAACCCCATTCATGACTCCCAGCTTCCATAAAACCCTCAGTACATTCACACACCTATTAAAGACCACTTCAGATTCAAATATTTTCTCCACTTCTAAAAATGCTCTAGGAATTCCTTTGAACCTAACCAGCCTTAGATGACACACTTGCATCCCAAATGAGTTCTTGGAGTAAGAACCAAAAACTATTACTTCATACCAAGCATGATAAAAAAAAAAAAAAAAAAAAAAAAA
>NW_009970724.1:12916365-12925692 GCF_000747805.2 Chaetura pelagica
AGCAGGAATTTTCAACAACGTTTCAAAATAAACAATGGCCAATTTGGAGAAGTATGCAATGTAACCTGACGCACACGTGTAGGGTAAACCACCAAAAGAAAGTGAAACTTAAATGTTTCCTCATGCAACTTAGTGCAATTTAGCAATACAGGTACTGCTCTGAAATGCAAAACTTGAGCCATGAAGTAGCATGAAGAAGTTTTCAAAATATCTGCCTAAATAAAAATTAGGTTTTCAGAGCTTGGCAGAAATCAATCAGACATCAACTGACCATGAGCACAAAAGCAGCAGCCTGAAAGGGCAATTCAGAGTCTCAAGCCTTCTACTTCAACAGTAAAGGGAGCTACAAGAAACAAATAGTTTGAACATTCTCTCTAGTGTTTCCTATTTTCTGCTTATTCTCCAGGAAGAAAGAATTCAAAGCTTAATCTAAATCCTACAGAGATAAATAGGTTTAATGAATGTTTACCCTGAATGTTTACAGTACACATGGTAGGATTATATCACCCACATCTCCACCCAAGGACACTTAAAATCTGATGGGTACATTAGTGAGATGAAGGTGAGGTCCTGCATCTTCCTTTAATCAACTCTGCACTGGAATCAGGCATATTTACTCCTAGATGCTGACAAATTCAGAGGGAAAAACAACATAGCCATCATGGCCTTTTATCAATTGATGTAAGTCACCACTGCTATACGGAGTAGTAATTGTTGGGAATTTGAATTCAATCACTGGACCATGAAAGTATAAATTAAAACTTGACAAACAAAACACACTATGATGACTCTGTCATTATTATACTAATAATTCAGAGTGCAGGCAAAATCATGCATGAATTTTTTACCAAGAAATTTCCTCCACAAGAGTGATACTACTTTGACAATCAAAATTTTCAAGGGCCAAGCTTCAATCATACCACTTCAGTTCATTGCAAGGTTTAACATGTAGAAACAATGTGAATGTAGGAACAAGTAATTATACAATGTATCTTAAAGCTATTACACAGTATATACCACTATATAACTCACAAATAGGTAAATTTGATTATGCCGAGGACTAAACAGGTATTCCAAATCTAAGGGTTATGGAAATAAAAATAATCTTGTCCTGCTAAGCTTTAACAGTTAAAAATATGCTATAAAAATGCTTTACGCTTTGTTTTTCTCAGAAAACATTTGATTATAGCAATAACATCAAATACACATTTTGTTTGCTTCTGCAAGGCAATCATACCATATTTTCTATATCATTTAAAATAACTTTCAAGAGATTTTTAGAGGGATAAAACTAGTGAAAATAGATGACAAACTGAATCCCTACTCCCCAATTTTAACACGAAATTCTGATTAAAAGGCAATTTACAGACCCAAAATACCTTGGATTGTAATGCAAGACAACTGAACTTAATTTTCCCAATTACATTAGTTCATACCTACAAAAGTTTTTAAATAGTACTTGAGTGGCTTTTACACACAGTACTATGATATCACTTTATTATGCAATTTGTGACTAAGGTTTCATGTTCTGAATATACAAGTATTCTATTACTAGTCCTTCAGTGTTTCACATTACTAAGACATTCACTATTGTCATTGAATACAGGATGAACAGAATACAAGATGACTTATATTTTTTTTAAAAGAGATGTTATCACTCAACAGTGTGTTCAACTGGAGACAAAAGCACTTACTGTGATTTGAGGGAACATCTTTCTCCTAAATATAAAATTTCAAAACTTTACTATAAAGATGTCTGTTCAAATTGCATTTTACATATCATAAGTCTTAGCAAACAGCTGGTACTTGGTAATACCTGAAGTCTTAAGTTTGTCTTACCAAAGCAACATAAGAGGAAAGAAAAGGCAACTCCAGATGATGCTAAGTAATCTCCAAAGTGCAGGGGAAAAATTAATAGCAGATTTGACAAAGCACACATCAAATTGTACTTCTATGTGAAACAATTTTTGGAATACTGAAATGACACTGCAGTACAAAACATTGCTACGGAGTATCACAGAATAATATGGAAGTGCTGCAACACTGTTTTGAAGCAACAGAAGGAGAACAAAAATCAAAGGGTTTTGACAGGAATTTTAAATATATATTTTTTAAAGAGCTACAAATACAGTTTTAGTATTGGGGGAATGAGTTAAAAAACTGACATCTCTATATTAATTGAAAATGAAAGAAGATAAGACTGTCAGTGACATAAACAATATCTCTTCCTCTGTACTCAGATACACCATACAATACAGAACACAAGCCAGGACAGCCCTTCCTGAGCCAGCAGTGACACACATGGGCCAGGATGAAGCTCCCCTCTCCCCCAGCACACCACAGGCTCATAGTGAGGAGCACACTCCAGCAGGTTCCCTTTGCAGCCACAGGCACTTGTCCTATTTCCCACCTCAGTCAGCTGTTGCTCATGGAGCCTACATTGCTTCAGCAAGAAAGTCTTTCCCTGCCTGTCTCTATTTTACCAATATCAAATTGTGGTAAGTCCTTCCTGCCTGTGCCTCTTACTAGTCTGCTAGCTGCTGTCCCCAGTTAACCCTCCTCCCTAAAGCCCACACCAGCCAATCTAAGACTCAGCTCTGCCAGGGCCAGGAGCTGCCAGGTCCCCCTTGGTATGGCCATGATGCTCCCTTACCCACCAGCAGCTCTCTTGCCCCTCATTTTTTGGCCCTTTCCCTCCTTACCCTCTGTATTTCCTTTACACCTACAATCTAGTTAACTCTGGACATTCAAAGAAGAAGGGGAAAAGCACACAGGTGAGAAATCCAAGATCCACTGACTATCGCACAAATTGTACCAAAGTACTATACTAACCCACCCCCATGTGCAGTGCAGCAGCCTCAGAAATAACCTCCTGGACCTTGCAGTCCTAAGACAGTAAGTTGTAACTGAGACCAGCATGCCATCATTAAATTATAATGCCACTACCATTAAATAACACAGTATATCCAAGACTCATTTTCTGTATTTAACTTGGGATAAATCTTAATTGTCTTAATTGCTGACACCTCCTTCAATCCAACTTCCCTGCTTTTCCTGACCATGCTTGCTAGTTTCTTGTTTGATTCTTTTGATTGTTTCCTCCTACCTCATATATATTCTCCTCTCTCCCCTTGAGCCCTTTTGACTTCTCAGTTTCTTTCCAGAAGCAGTCCTTCAACTTGCTGCTATCACAGGTCTCATCTGTGTCAGACAAGGCTCAGAAACAAGCTTGGCTTTGACACGACACAGCAGCCTGCCATCCACAGATGTCAATTTACATTATCCACCACTGGCACATACATAGTATAGTCTCTGAGAAACCAGGACAAGTATTTTTCCTGTTAATGCATTAGACAGCTTCCAGCACACTAAAATTTTGTGCAGGAGGGGACACTGGAGACAAATCTTGGTAAGATGCATATGCTGCATTTAATAGCTGTATTATAAATATAGCTTATAAAATAAGCTTTAAAATACAGTACAACTGCTGTTTTCCCTTCCTCCTCAACCAAAAAGAATAATTTTTAAAAATCATTACATCAGTTTTCCAATATTATATATTTTCCTCCATCTTCTTAAGGTAAGAAGAATTACCTAGAAAAAGTGGGTCACTATTTTTTGTCAGCTGCTTTTCTTAGCACAAAGCAGAGAGGTCATATTAAGGTTTTGCTTTTAACATATACTTGTTCAAAATATTTTACCAAGCCTGATACATATAAGATATGCATATGCATACATAACATCATACATATGGATAAGAACATCTTTTATGGATAAGTACATCTTTTATGGATAAGTACATCTTATGGATATATCTTACAGCCAATGCAGCTTTCATTTCGGTGAACCACGAAAATAAAGGTGAAGTCATTTAGTGGACTGAAGTCTTTCTGAAGCAGTTAAATTGAATATACACAGTTTTATATTATTCAAAAAGGTGGTTTGTTTGGGTTGTTTGTTAGTTTTTAATATGTCCTTCTACACACTTATAAAAACTGAACCAGTTCCTAAACTCCTGTTCAAGCCAGAAATATTTAACAGTTTTAGAAAAACTTTATCTAAATGTATCTTTGTGGTACTTTCCTTAATGCAATAACCTGGCAGCTAATACAACAAGCAAACATGGCATTAAGAGTTATTTCACCCAACAGTTCTCTCAAAGATCTCTCTGCCCAAGAAAAATAGATTATTGATATCCCCTGACTCCTGGGAATGGTGGCAAGCACCACTCCAACCCCTTTTCATTTTCTCACTTAGCTCATCTGGTCCCTCAAACGATCCCAAATCTAAATCACATCCTCATGGACAGAGGTCAGCACATCCACTCACATCCCAGTTTCTCTCTTAGCTGTCAAGAGAGAATTCCCATTTCCTCCTTTGCAAAGTCACGTGGCACACAAAGTTTGATACCCTGACATTTGGCATGCTCTCCTAAGCCAACATTTGGGAAAAAAAGAAAAAAAAAATCTAGCAGCATGGCTTCCAGAAGGCTTGCAGATGGAAAAGCTCAGGGGAGCACACCCACCTGTGGGAAGCTTGGGATGCACATTCATAGAGGCAGGAGATCATGGTTATCATTTGTGGGGAATAGAAGACAAGAGTAGGATCAGAGGAAATGGAGAGATATGTCTCAGCACACCCACATCCTGGGGCTACCTGATGTGATTGTAACCAAGAAATAAAAACTACTGTTCAAAAGCTCAGTTGCCTCACCAAAATATAAACAAGATGACAAAGATAATAAACTTCCTTAAGACTACAGGGTGACACCAAAAAAAGTAACTCCCTAAAATTAGAAAATATTTGAACTTTTAATACAAAGAGAAGGATATTTTTATTAGAATAATAGGAAATAGTTTTTTTAATATTTAATCTATGTCAACATCCCCTTTAGTAAACTCCCATGCCAGTATTGCATTAAGCGCAGTTTTCCTGTTTAGCAATCACTCACAAGTTAACTAAATGCCTTGCAAAAAATATTTCAAAACTAGTTTGCTGAAGTATTAAAAGATAGCATTAAACAGATGACATCTTCTGCAAATCCTTCGTAATCTGTGGGTTTAGGTTTTATATTTCTGGTGATAAATAATTTAAGTTCCTGTATGATTATGATTATACATTAGGATTAGTACTTTCAGTTATGGATCACTTCTATTTTTATTATTTTCACCAGTCTACATTAGCCAAAAGGCAACATCTTAGGAAAGTGGAGACCTAGAGTGAACAGTTCCCATGGAAGAGGCAGAGGCTGAGCTGCAGTGCTCCATCCTCCACCTCACTGTCAGCAGGCACTGATACTACACTTCAGGGAAAAACCTGCAGTGCACCAGGATGCCAGTCACATCTCTGCAATTCATTTAGCACATTCCCTCTTCCAGTTCTATTCCCAATTGCTGCAAGGTTTAGCACTTCTTCACATTGTGCTTTCATTAAGACCCCTTTCACAACACCAGCTCTCAAGTCTGTATCAGGCAGACTCTACTACAGTTAAAAGCCAAAAGACATTATTTGAGCCATCTTCCAAATTTCCTTTTCTGATGGCACACGTACTGGTTGAAAAGTAACAACCAGAGCTGCCAGCTCATGGGAGTTCAAACAGCATAGTGCTTCTGGGCCTTAACACAACAAGTCTTAATAGAGCCAATACTCTCTGGTTCTGTTCAGTCACAGCAGGGGAAAAAAAAAAATAAAAAACACACAAACAAACAAAAACCCACAAACAAACAAAAAAACACCAAACAACTGGATATAAATGTCCCTGAATCCAAGAGATTTCAATCTCTTACAAAGCCCATCTGTGATTTTTCGTAGAGGACCTATCACTGAGACACACCATCTCCTCAAACAAGAGGTAGGCAGCATGCAGCTTGCACCCCAGAGGTGGAAGATTCAGTAGCAAAGCAACAACACTGCTTGTCTTTTATGTATGCAAGGTTTATACTTTCACATCTGAGGCGTACTTTCTGGAAAGCATAACTGACTGAATCAGCTTCTGTTCTTCAAAGGACAACTTCCACTAACCAAATTTAAATATTTTCATAAACATACAGAACCACAGACAAAACCTGCCAGCATTCAAATGTTCAAACCCAATGTTTTGCAACCTGAAAACACTGAGATACTTCTCTGACACAGGTACTTTTACCTCCAAAAAGGTAGGGGTCTGAATCCACAGATTTCAAACACATAAAACAGCCCTCCCACAAGAACCGCTGTGACACAAGGTGTGTGGCTGGTGGCAGGACAAAGGCATGCAGTTCCCCATGCTAGTCAGCCCATAAAAGAGAACATACCCACTACCACTTGGTCAAGCACGTCTGTGTTGCAATGCTGACCGTCGCCAGTCTCTGTTTCTATTCCTGCCCCAAAAACAAGCAGCAGCCGGGTGCTTACAAAGCAAATCAACAGTGCTCCTGTTTGACCAAACAAGGCTCCACCAAAAAGTGCCATCTAAAGCAAGCAGCATGAGTCACAGAACCTCTACACTTCTGATGTAGCTTTTGAGGGGTTACTAAGGTCAACTGAGCAAAGCTGGTGAGCGTCACAAACATCTGATCTGCCACACTAATTTCAAAAAACTAAATATGTAATGAAATGGAAGAGACTTGACTCTAGTATGTCAGAGGTCTGACATAAACTCCCAGGTCTGCCTGAGGCACCATCTCTCACTTACCTGTTCTTGGGCGCTGCTGCATTTTTAACTAGCCCCCAAGACATGAAAACTTGGTTTATAGAGAAGAGACTGACAAATGTCAACAAGGCAAGCAAGACACAAGGCTAAAATCACACAGTCTGCCTTCCACAAGACCCATTTGTGAAGCCTTCATCCACCCTTCTCCTTATCTGTTCTTATTGGTCAAAAACTGTGCAGCAAGGATGCCCTGAGCAATTTTTAAGATTTTATGGCAGAAAACAGTATCAGATAAGGGAGTATGGGAGCTACAACTCACTTCTAGAAGATGACAGATAAGGGTCACACGAGATTCAATGGTCCAGCTGAGTGGTACAGACACAACAGCACATTCAAGCCAGCTGTGCAGTCAGAGGGCAAAACATTTTCCATCCTAATGCCAACTCAGCTCTTGTACTCCATGCCTCCAACATCTAAAAATCACTACCCCACAAGGAAAAGAAGAGTTAGCTAGTGTTTTTGCAAGACCCCAAGATCCTACAATGCAGCAAATACATCAGTTTAGTGAAAAGCATTATCTGAGAAAACTCATACTTCAGGGCCCATCTCCTCAGACTCCAAGTAGATCTCACCAAATTAATAATTTGCAAGCATCTGAGACTTCACCGTATGTTATTGCTAAGTGCTCTTTACAGTCTTAGCAACAAACTACGAGCAGCTTGCCTAATTTCAGCCTACTACATTTTTATTAACAATTTATGAAATGGTCACCAAGTGATCCTTTCCAGCAGAAATTGTGTCCTCCAAGAGGCTTTTCATTAAACACCACAGAACCTAAGATGGCCAGATCTTGATCTTGCAGAAAGCAAAGGTACCATTCCCAGTAAATTTAATGCTGCTTAGCATTATCCATTGCATGTTTTGATACAGAAGCAGTTCCCCCTGTTTCGAGGGTGAAATCAGTGTAGGGCAGAAATGTACCAGCGGACAGAGCAGCCTGTAGCACTGTGGAGTGCAGGTTCCTCAGGCACAGGGCCGACACATAGACAAGGAGACAAATGTCACAGCCATGAAACAATTCCAATAGCCACATGATACATATATAAAGCTCAAGCTCAAACTATGCATTACAAATAATCCAAGATTTACAATTGTAATCCATAGTTCAAACACACTTGGAGAAATAAATATTAATCTGGATTCCCAAACCTCCTTCAAGAAAGAAAACAGCAGAGCATTTTGATATTTGTTTTTAGTAGACAGAAAGAGATCACATGGTTTTAATTCATCAAAAATAAAATAATATTGGTTCAGACAAACAACATTAATCTCTAATTTAAATTAATTCATTTACCTGTTCCACACTTTTTACCCATTCTAAGCAGGGTAAGAAATAATTTCCAATAGTTCTTATGTAAAGTATTTATAGCTCTGCAGCTAAACTGAAAAAGGGTCCGTTTGGAAGCAACCAAACTGACTATTATGATAATATAAACCAGGGCTCTGGTACATTTTAGCAAGTCCTGAAACTGTCATAGAGTCTGAACAACACAGAGAGAGAGCTTATCTGGATTTTTTCCATTTGGAGGAGTCCAGCCTCTGCATCTCTCCATCACTCAGGTCAAGTGTTGCCTCAGCTCACCCAACCCAACCAGGCACTGGAGCTCCCAAGGATGCAGGAATAGCCTCTACACCATTCACATCTAGTACAAGGGTCTTGGAGTTTTCGCTCTAACCAGCTGAAATATACCCTACAGGTTTTGGGTGGGTTTTTTCCCCTTTTTGTGCTGTGGCCTTACAGAAAACACTCCTTTAGTAGTAAAACATAGCTGCTAGGAAAAAAAATTTAAAACCTAAAGAAAACTAAAAGGCAAGAAAATAACCAGCTTTATGAGTAAACACGGACCAAGAACTCTCCTCCCAAACCAAAATTTACTGCCACTGCGTTTTTGGTCAGTTTCCTAAACACCAGCGGCCGGTTTTTTCTGCTGTCCCTCTGTACCAGAACCATGACATTGAAATGTTACGATGTATCCGTTTCTCCCCGTCTGAAAACACACTAGAGACTCAGAAGTTTAGTTTCCTTTCCGGCCGCATCTGCGGGGCTGCCACCCTGTCCGAGGCAGAGGTGTGCCCGGCAGCGGCGGGAAGTCTTGTATGTGGAGCTTCTCCTCCTTGAATTATTGATGTAGCCTTATCTCGGCACCTGAAACCCGCTTTTTGAGGCACAATAACAACACATCCGTCCCAGCTGGAAGGTGCGTTTTAAATGGGGACGAACTCGGAATATTTCATTACTATTTAACCAAAATACCAATTAAAAAAGCTAAACACAACAAGGCGCGAAGAAAAGAGATACTAGAACACAAGCACCCCGCTACGGAGAACACGGTGTCACTGCTGATGGCTCCCGCACACCCCGCGTCTCGGCTGCCAGCTGAGGGCAATCGCTGCTTCCCCCGCCCCATCTCCTGCCCTCCCGCAACGTCCAGCAACACCGGCCCTGCTCCTTCCCGCCCCGCTCCCTCTCACGTACCCAGGTACCCCCGGAACGACGGGAAGCGGGGCAGGTAGCGCTGTAACCGCTCCCGCGAACCACAAACGCGCGCAGGAACGTCACGCCGCCGGCTGCGGGGGCAGGCAGGGCCCGCACCTCTGGGACGGGCTCCTCCGGCTCTCCCGCCCAAACCCCCTCG
>NW_009970724.1:12926361-12962270 GCF_000747805.2 Chaetura pelagica
CGCGGGACGGGCGGCCACGGGGCTCCGCGGCTTCCGAGCGCCGCGCACCTGCCGGGGCGCAAACAGCGCGCCTGCCACAGGCTGCTCTGTAAAATGGCACCGTGTCACGCCCTGGCTTCCTTTCAGTCTTTCATCCGTTCCCTAAGAAAACGGCGGAAGGCTCAGAAAGGGTCAAAAAAAGGAAGCTGTCGGGTATTATGAAAGGTGCATCTCCCGACGCCTTCTAGAAACGACAGCGAACACACCATGGCAGAGCACCCTTTACCTCCCCTTCTCCTCCAAACCACTTCCCGGTACCTGACTTGAATTGTGTTTGCACTTCAGTTTGAACCAGAAAATAACGTCATAGCTTCTAGCAAACACTCAAGCTTCAAATAAAAATATTCAAGGGATTTTAAGTTAAAAGCGACAAACTCTGAAAGTAATAGACAGTAAAAACAACAGTTCACAGGATCATCTGCACCTCAAAAGCTGTTATTTCCTTTGAATTTCTAAAGCAGTGCTGGAAACTTACTTTCTGGGGCAGGGAAATGTACAAAACCCGTTTTCTCCTCTATTAAAACATTCTGTTAAAAAATAAGAAAAAAATATAGAGAAATACCTTTCAAAGTTATATTAATGTGTAATTTGGGGGGGGGGCGGTGGTGAAGAAACCACAGTCCAGGGTGAGAAAGCCTTCTGACAGCAAAACTCTAACGACTGTCCCTGGGTTTCACATATCCTCTGTTAAAAGCCTGACACTGGATAGTCAGAACAATCCCACAAATGCTTTCAATAAAATTAATACAGACGTTCTGGCAATTTATTTTAAAAGCATGCAAGTGCTTTGCATGTTTCAATAAGCTGAAAATGCTGCTTCATTTAATAAAACAGGTTATACTTTTGTTATTCCAGACATTTTCCTGAGCAGGAAGCGCTATGAACTTTGGATCAGGAGTGCAGTGCTGCAGAACATGTGCGGTACAGCTCACCACTTCACATCGCTTTCACCCAAAGAGGAAAAGTCAAATGTCATCCTCAGAAAATAAGTAGGTTCCAGCTCCATCATCTGTAACACCTGTGTCACCACTGGGCAGCCATGGCATGAGACAGGTGTGACTTACTACCTAATTAGAAGGCACAAGTGTTGCTCAAAGTCATTGTTTGGTTCCACCACCTACAGATGCAGAATGTTACAAGCACCCAGCTGGCTTTTCAGCCCTCTGCCTGAATTAGCTGAGCTCCCAAATTAAAGGGGCTTCCAGCTTTGAGCAAGCGCAGAGAGAGTTCTGGAAGCTGTTCTGGGCAGGCCTGGCCTGTTGGAGCAGAAACACATTTTAACAGAATGTAAACTCCAATTAGCAAGAAGTGGTTTTATATGAGCAAAAAAGAAGGGTCCTAATTTCAGAGGGTTGGTGCAGTGCAGCTGAGATTAAACTCTTCAGAATAACTCTTACACAGGAAAGCACAACTTGAAGTTGAGTTGCCACAGCAATGCCTCCTTCTCTGCTTGCAGCAGGTCCCCCTGCTCTGTGCCTGCCCAGGCAGATTCTCAGGAGAGATGTGAATTCTCTATATAACCACCTCAGCCCAAATACCCCGTCACTGGGTGCAGGCACCTCTGCAAACTCACAACAACACTTGAACTGTTTTATTTCTGCACCACTGGAGAAGAGGGAAACTTGCAACATAAACATGCTATTAAAGTATTGGACTGCCTATGACCAGGCAAAATTCAAGATAATTTAATTCCTAATTTAAATTAAAAGGGACTGAAACTAACAGCCTTCACTACAACCACTTGGCTACCCAACCAAAATGAACATCAGAGCAGATTGATCAAGAATACAATAAAACAATCTGGTAGGTAACATTTATGTGTGACAAGCGATAAGCGAGTAAGAATTCAGTCGCACCCACAAGCTGTCCTCTCTGACTGACAACCATGACACTGAAGAAAATGCAAAAGGAAAAAAAAAAAATAGATAAAAGAAACAAAAAACATCTTCCCTATGTTATCCACATCCCCACTTGGTTTGCCTCCAGCCAGGATCAGTGGTACAGCACCCTGAAGGCAACATAAACTGTTGTGATGCCTCTGCAGACATACAGAAAAATGAACACAGTTCTGATTCATAAACAGCCAAAAAAGCACTCTGGGCCAGTTGCTCAAATGGATCTAATCTTTAGATCCATTTTTAATCTTTCTACATGGTTCAGTAGGAGCAATCCAACCCTCCTTAACCAAAGATTTACATCCAAAGAATACATATACTTTAAAGGTGGTGGTTGGATTCTAAATATCTTTAAAACTTACTCTGCAGTTTTAAATTAACTTTAAGTCATAGGCTGTCATGCTGCAATATAAGAATTAAGTTCCTTTCAAAATACACAAATCTGTTCCTCAAATGTATTCATGTAGTCAACTGAGTGGCGTTCCCTCAAAAGGAGAAGGAATGGTATATCCATGTAAATTCCAGAAAATTAACTCTCTGCAAAGAGAGTTACATGGTTGAGAAGAGAGAAGGGCAAATGGATTCATAGCCAGAATTCACAGTCAGTGAAGCCTTGCTAGAGCAGAAGACTGGCTGCTACTGAGGTTCAGGAATATCTGCATGTTCTCTCCTCTCTTGGAGTACTCTTCACAACTTCCTTCAGCTTCCTACGTTGTCTACAGTCATTTACTGGAAGGCATTCAATTTTTATTTTAATCCTAAATTTCTTTTTATTCAAGAGCTGATTTTACATTTGCTTACTTTTGCCATTAATAGACACAAAAAAAAAAAAAAAAAAAAAAAAGCAGAAAACCCAGCAGCTCCAATGTCAAATACTTTAAATGGACCGTCTGCTGAAAACATACTGCAAGTTTAAGCTGTTTCCACTCTGTTCTTCTCACGCTCCAAGATCAGTCTGATTGAAGGATCCTCTGGATTCAAAGAGGGGCCAGTTAAAAGTCACCTCAGTTCATCTCCAGTACCACTAGCACAGACTGACATTCACAAACCTGACAGCTAGATCGCAGTCTAGATTTCTCAAAAGGTTCAATATATGTCACACACTTTTTTTATTAAAGCATTATTAAGCCATTCACTGAATCAGTTTTATATTTTACAAAGAAAACTGGAACACTTCAGACATACATTCCCACTTCCAAATAACTGCAAAGCAGCAACACAAACACACAAAAATAGAAACCTCTACTAAAGAATAGCAAGTCTGAAGGAGAAGTTTTCACCAAAAGGCACCCAAAAATAGCTTGTGTGTGTTTTTTCTCTCCTTCCAGGACACAACTGTCTCCTTACTGGAGACATCATCATAAATTTGTTTTCTTTACTCTTACCCTGTCCTGTATCCTATGAAGGTGTCCACTTTCCAGCTCTTTCTGTGGCTGCTTTATATTTAAAAAAAAAAAAAAACACACACAAAAAAAAAACCACAAAAAAACACAGAACCCCATTGTACAAGGCGCTGAACAAGAACAGCAAAATAGTAGATCTCATCCCAAAGACCATCACTCCTCACTGCCTTTTCCTACTTATTCCCTTGTTCACTAATGGACTCATCACTTCTGGCATTCAAAGTTTTCCTGCCTTCTCACAATTGCACTGGAGTGAATTTTCAAATGTGCCAGGAGAAAGCTGTGCCATCCCACATGTAGAACTCCCCTCATTCCTGGGTACTGAAAGCCAGCACATAGGCTGAGCCAACCCCAAGTTCATGCTCAGCATGTCTCAATTAGACCCACTGAATTACACCAGTAAGAAAACTTGCATGTGAGCAGGAACATGCTGTCTTGTGTCTCAGCTGCTTGTATCTTGCTCCTGTTTGGAAATGCACTGGGCCACCGTGGCTCCTGGCCAGAAGCATCTGTTGAGCTGTGCTGGTTTTGGCTGGATGGGAATAATAGGGGAAGTGGCCAGAGTCCAACATTTCTGAAGTGGCCTGCTTATCTCACAGTAAAAGTGAGGGTAAGATCACTGACCAGAATTCTTCAGTAATTTCTGTCTGACACTGAAAATTAATATCAATGTGGATTGAGATCTCCCAAATGCATCTAGCTCTATCCTAAAGCTATAGGTTCCAGTTTCAGAATTACTTCTGGAACTTTGCAGCAAAAAGTGAAAAAGTAGCGCTACTTTTAATTAATTGATTATTAATTATTAATATTATTTTGAAGAGTCTTACATTACAAATCAAATACACCCTTAAAAATACACATTATAAGATAACAATCCTATTTGAATTTCAGCAAAGTGTTATATTTTAGTTTTTAAAACTCTATCAAGTTTTTGTGGAAAGAATCATAAACAAGTGACTTGAAATTTAAGTGAAGTGCTGAAAAGAAAACGATAAAAGTAAAATAAAGCTGGGAAGATGCATGAGTGGAACAAGAACTTGTATTGAATTTACTTTTCAATATAGATCTGAAAGATGCAGACAGACAACATGATATTTAATTAGATAATTATAAACTGAAAAGAATTCTAGATGCTGACACCAAAGAACACCAAGATACTGAGTTTAGTATAGAAGTGCCTGAATACATAGAATGCCTTTGAATGGTTGAGAAACCTATTGAGTGATGCTACAAGGGAAGACCTTTCTGTACCACTCAATGTTAAAATAAGATATTGTAAGCATCAAATGCACTGCCTAGATCTAAAAACCACCTGCCAAATAATAACCTTAGGCCAATGTCTTCAACTCTTGCCTCCCTGCCATAAATCTCCTTTTTACTGAAGTTAAACAGAATCTTGTCCCATTTTACTGGGACCAGGATGCTATGTTGAATTTCTAAAGTAGGGTATTTGCTTATAAAAACCCAATTTTCCGCTTTCTAAAACTCATTCATTCTAAAGAAACAAGTTAATGATGTGCTTCCTGTTTGTGCTCAACAAAAAGGGAAGCAAGACTCAGCCAGCCGGCCTCTTGTCCCTGTCACTGGGCAGCCACAGCAGTTATCATAAGGAAAACATTTAAGGTCCCAAAAAAGAAAGGAAATTGTCATGCACGACTTTTTGTATTTTAACCAAAATATCAAAAAAGATTCTTAAGAATCCAAGCAACTTGAAACAGTAAAGAAAATCATAACCTTCCTCATGCCTTAGTAAGCTCTGCTCAATTTTCTTTGACTTTTCTGTCACTTCTAGGCAATGTACATGTTTCTTAACCTTTTGTCCCAGTTCACCTCCATTTCTTAACTGCCACAGGTTTCTCTCAACAGCCTCATGATTTTTTAATGAAAAAACAGATCACATGATAGGGCTACATGATAGTAAATACTCCCCTCTTTACTTAAGACAGAAGAAAAAGAGATGTTGACAAAAATAGTGTTTGTGGTCCCAGCTGACAAGAAAGTTATATTTTTTATGAAAAAGGTGTTCACATGCATGTAGCTGAGATACAAATGATTAAAAGCTGGAAATCTGTACACGTAAGCCCTAAAGCAAGGAAAAGATGGTTTTATGTCTTCATAGTCCATTCCAACCCCAGAACCAAGATTTCAGAAGGATTTTCCTGCATTATTGGAAGAAGGGATCCATTGCTAAAAGTGAGAGACGTACAGGAAGCACTGGGCACTGAATAAGGTCAGAATATAGGGAAATCCAGGGAAAAAACCTTCACATTAATATATGTGTGTTTATGTATATATATATATATGCACTATACCTGAAGTTTGAAAAACCTGAAAATTGCCATTCATTAAATATCTACTCAAAGAGTGAAACAGTATCTGGAGCAATGTTTATAACTCTACTCCTAATAGAAAAATTCAAAATTTATAGCATTAGGCAACTGATCTTTTCATGTCCTAAAGACAAAATTTACCCTCAGTCTCTAGTCTCATGCTGTATTAACTGTTATAGGAAATAGGGCAGTAACATATGATCTCTGAGAGACTGTTCCAGTTTTTCACTTACAATGTTAGATCTGTATTTACATACTAATATGAGTTTGGTAAATAAGAGTTTCCTTTTATGCTTACAAGTCAAAAATATTAATGATTTTTAAAACAAAACATTCAAATTTATTTTTAGAGAACTCATTCAAATTTATTTTTAGAGAGCTCAGCAAGCAAAATATTTCTAAACACTTCAACAGGCAGCACAGCTTCATCTCTAATGTTACCCACACTTGCCTCTTCTCAGGAATAGAGAATATTAATATTTCAGAACATTCAGCTATCTGTTATTTTTTTTAACCTCTCATAAATGAGTGTACCAGGGTATTTCTTGTCTAAGGAAGCTGGGTAATGTTAGACTGCAGATCAGCAGAGGCTGAAGAGTTAGGTGGCTCTTTATTCAATCCATTGGGATAGAATTTTCAGGGACCACAATGCTAAATTAGGACCTGAAAATAATAGGGGCCATGAACCCTATTCTTCAGTTCAGAAATATAAGCCACCACAAGCACAGGATACTGGTTTTCAGAACTGTCCTTTGAATGCTGTGCACTTTCAATTCTGCAGGCTCAAATTTAGACAAGGTATAAAATTCTGCTCTCCCAGGTGCCAAGAACAGTTCTTTATTCTGGAAAAATAACATATCTCACCCCAAGCCTTTACTTTTAATGCCTAGGATCCCCATTTGAGTTTAAGTCAATGGTAACTGGGGCTGCCGGTAACCTGGGTTGTAAAGCTGTGGGTCCAAACTATAGACCCCATTAAAGCAATGACTGATAGAACTTCCCCAATCCTGGTTAAGAAATGCCACTCTTGAGACAAAACTATCCTAGTGGAATGATCATTTAGATACTTAAAGATTTAGATCTGAGACCTACTGTAGAGATTAATATTAGAAATCAAATATGCTGCTCTCACTATCTTAGCAGTAGTGGCAGGGGGCTGCCAATTTAAGGCATTTGAAATTTAACTATCCCATGAAAGTAGGAAGTGACACACACACACCCCTTTGTTAACTGTCTCTGCATGCAGCAGTGGAAAGCTGCCTTCCTAGTGTCTGAATACAGACCAAAAAAACCACAAAGTTTCTCAGTGGTTCTCTTAAATGTCTGTTACACCTTAAAAGACAATAAAACGGCTAAGATAACATTCATGAAGATGACAGAAGTTGTCTTAGTAGCAAGGGGCATTTTCAGCCTAGGTTTATGTTCGGCTGAATTCAGAGCGGTCCAAGTGGCAAACCCAAGTTGTAAACTATTTCACCCTCCCACTTTTTTTTCTTACAACACTATATTAGGACTAATAGGATTGAAGGTCCTTCACTGGCTGCATAAAGTGCAGCAACCAGATCTGGCTTACCTATAAACTTGCATTGTGCTCTGTGGATTGTCCTCTCACCTACAGGAACAGCTCATTGAAGAAATTAAAAACTGTCTTCTGGCATACAACTATCAAGAAGCAATGCTCCGTGATAGGATGCAGGTTATGCTGAAGGTACAGGGGTAACATAAACACAACTTGCCTTAAAGAGTTTGCCTAGACAATATGAATTTCAGTCCAGTAACAACAGTGTAAGCCAAAGATGTGACCACCCGAAGACAGCAGCGTAACAGACCCATCTACTAAAGAGCTAATTTTGTAAACAAAGCTGACAAAAATCACACTGTCCAAGTATCACTTAACCTTGCTCCCATTTTTGCTCTTCCATGTTTCCTGCAATCAGACCTTCTTATATCAGTGCAACTTGTACACAAGGTTCAACCGAAGAAAACAAAGCAGAACTTAAAACACCTGTGCATCACCCTGTAACACTTCATCCATCCCGTGCAGAAAACCACATAACAAAACAGCCTGAAAATGTAAAACCCCAGTCTCCATTTTAGGGGCAATAAATGCTTGTATGGTATTGAAAAGTTTCATATCCAAATTACAGAAACTGAAGCAAAGTGTTTTTTCAAAGAAGTAAAAACAGGCCAGCAAGTAACAAAAAGACACAAGTATGACCTCTACCAGCTAGTCCCCAGCAAAGCCAGCCTGGCACCATAACCTGCAGCAAAACCTGACACTGCAATCACAAACAAGGTATTTACCCTCACTACTAGGGTGAGTTGATCCTACTGATTCTGTTCTCAAATAGCTGCAGTTATATTGCTCCCTTCATTGGATTTACCAGAAGGATGTACAAATGCAGACAGGCAGAATTATGGGGTTTGATTTGTTGGTTTTTACTTCCCTTTTTCCCAAGGAGGCACCAAAGGGCAGACCAAGCAAGGGCAGGGGCCAGGCAAAGGTCTGGCAGCAGAGAAGCTGTATTGGGATCCAGGTCCTGGAGCAGCAACAAACTCTTGAACAAGCAGGATTCCCAAGTGCCATACCAACCACAAAGAAGCTCCTAAGGTACACAGCAGACATCTGGAGGTAACGCAAAGCAGTCAGCCAGCCAGCCCCAAAAGCCAGTCTTTTGTCTTCCAGGACACTAAGGAGGGCCCAATGACCCGGCCAGAGCTTAACTGTTAAGGAAACCCTAACAGCCAGTTATGCTAAACCAATCCTTCTCAAACAGGATTCACTTGTGCTTGCAGAGGTCCCTCCCTGCTGGGTGTTTGGGTTAGATTACGGTTGGCTGAAAGCTGTTCTTGGGATGATTTGGGCTGCATTAAGACATTAAAACTCTGTAAACAAAAGCAAGACATGTGTGAGTGTGTGTACGCATATATACATATATACACAGAGAGAGAGAGAGAGGGAGACTGATCTTACACAAAGTTATTAGTTGCATTAATCAAGGTGATTGGCAAGTCTACAAATCTGTCTGCCCTGCAAATTAGCCAACAACACCTTCATATGGAAATAAAGGTATTGGTTTGTGGTTTTTTCTTCAAATATTTTCTGTGTTTTAAATGCAATTATACAGGGATTTGTGCTGCTCTGGCACTGTTCAGATGATGGGTATTTCACTGACAATTGGTGCCTTTAACTGCAAGGGCTGTGCCACTCCCTGCAGCTGGAGAGACCAGCTCTGGATTGCAGGTGGTGCCTATGCAAAGAGTCTGCCATGAATCTGAAAAGACAGAAGCACATTTCAGCCACCTGGGTGGTGAAATGTGCTGTGTTTTAGCACAGCTGATAAGGTGCCATTCAGCTGCTGTTAAGCTGGCTAAACGCTGCCTTGCATGGTAATTTCTGATTGGAAAATCAAAAGCTGTAGCTCAGAAACCCAGCTGGGTGCACAAAGGTGGGAGAGAGAATTTACAAATTCACTCATTTGAAAGCAAGGTGTACAAAATAAATTAACATGCACAATTATATGCTTACAGTGACATTTTCCTCTGCAATTCAGAATTAAATAAATATTTTCAGTAGTATGACCAGCCTACCACCATTTTCTTCAACATCAGTGTGGCAAACATCGAGTTGCATAGATCTAAGTGAACAAACTCCCTTGCTGGATAGTAACAATGTTGGAATTATTTGACACAGCCTTTTTGCCCCTTCTTTAAAACATCTCCTTCACCCCCCTGGGGCTGAAACTCTGTGCAGGACCCACAACCCCTGCCAACGTGCTGCAGTGGTTGCACCTGCTCCTGGCACCGCACCCAGCCAGCCCGGGCTCACCAGCCAGCCAAGACAAGCCTCTGAGGAGAGAGTTTAGCAGATGTCAGGGTCCAGTTGTGCAGGATTATATTCTGAAGACGATCTCTTCCTTGTCTTGGGAGCACACTGTGGGATGGTCTTCGCAACAATGAAGGATTAGCTGGCTGCTGAGCTATATTGGCCTTTTGGATGTCACATTTCTCAACAGCAAACACAAGAAACAGCAGAAGTGGAGAGGCTGATAATCCTCATCTGTGACAGTTGCCACATAAGAGACCCAAATTTCTCTATAAATTACAATTAACTAGACTTTTAAAATATTTATTGGCATATAAGAGGTGTCTGTTTAGATTTGTCTTGAATTACAGTGCCCATGAAAGCAAGAGTCTGATTTTCTTTTTTTCCAGTTTCAGGATTAGCTGCTCATGGAATTTAGCATAAACATCAGTTCCCTCTCAGCAACCTCACCCAGCAAGTGTGTTTTTTGTAGGGGTTTGGTTTGTTGTTTGTGTTTTTTTTCCTGGAGGGTAACACCCAGAAAAACTAATACAAGTGACACCTTCAAAGCCTTGCAGTGAGGTGTCTGGATGCTCAGCCACGTAATTTTATTATGTTCAGGGCCCACTGCTAATGAACCCTCTGTATGCATTAAGGGCTCTTCTGGATGCTCAGATAAATTTATCCCTGGTGAAAAGTGCTAATTTCAATAGAGTTAAACTAGGCACGACTTTGAGTCACTATGTTCTTTTTAAAATGAGCCTACTGGGATTAGTTCCAGGAATGCAGTTAAGCTCAGATATAACAGCAAGATCAAGGCCACTGCTGGATCACAATTACAACAGAGAAAAACGAATGTACCAGCCAGCTGTCGATCAAACATATGAAAATTAATAGCAATTACAAGTATTAGCTATTTGTAACAGCATGCTTATACTTGGACCTCAGATACTTTAAACAATCTGGAAGCTCAGCATAATCACTACTCTAAAAGGGAAAAAAAACCCCAAACATGTTGATAATAGTTGTTATGAGAGAGTAAGGTTCTAAGCAGATGGTAAGAAGTGTCAGTCTGAGGCAAAATACAGATCTCCCTGCTGTTGAATAATTAATGAAAGCTGCTTCCCCACTATATCCACTGGAACAGTGTGACTGTTTGAACACTATTTAGTAAGTCCTCATGTATATGAGCTCAATCACCTCTTACGATCAGATTTTTTTTGCAGGGTTGATTTCTGTTGTGCTCTCTCCAGATCCCATTCCACAAGGAAAATTCTGATGTGCCTAATCAAGCAGAGCTGTCAGTGAAAGCAATCAAGGCAGTCTGATTTATTGGTACAGCCTTTATTAGAGAAATCCTGACCCCACTGAAGTCAATTGGATCCTTGACATTGACTCCAGCCATGCAGACAAGCCATATCCTGAGTTTTCCCTTTTAATTGGATTGTATCCTTCTACTGGTTTGCACCAAGACAATGGGAGGTTTCTCAGAAATAATTTTATTTTTAGGTATCAGAATACATTAACTGGAAATGTTCAAATATGCCTGAATTGAAAAAAATAAATATTGCAACCAGCTCTAATTTTAAGGATGTTATCCTAACATTTAGATTTTCTTCTCACACCAACTGCCATGAACTAGTGGTTCAGGTCATGAAAAGCCATTAGAAGCAAGGAGGCCAGTGCCTGGCTGCAGCACAGACAGCACCAGCAGGGTACCAGAGGGCACGGAAAAGGATAGCTCTGCTCCCCATGAGGGGACAGCTACTACTTCATGCTTGCTCTTAACAAGTTTTGTCCACCCCTAGTGCTAATAGAAACTCAGAGCAGTTGTCAAATTCCCTGTGTACTCAGAGAATTAAGACCCAAAAGTTGCCTCCATCTCCATAGGGCAGACTAAGCCCCAGAGTCGCACTCTGCAGGCAGCGCAGGGAGCTGCCAGCTCAGCAGAGCCTCTCTCATACTTACAGCCTGTGGTTCTCAGTCTCCATCCTTGCCAGAACTTGCACCCCTGCCAGCTGTAGGCCCTTGGGATCTTGGGGAATCCAGCTGTGATTTGGGAAAAGATAATTCTGAGGATACGTGAGGACTGAGTCCTGAGGACTACTTGCATTTCTTTACCACAGCTGAGGTCAAAACTAAGGTTTTTTTAATGAAAAGTTACTGTTCTTCTTATAAAAGCAATTGCCTTTCAGCATCTGTGAAGGCTGGCTGTGGCAGCCAGGGGGATGCATTATTTACAGTGCCAGATCGATGTGAAAACAGAGAAGGCAGCGACAGCCGTTATCATTCACTTCTTGTGACTTTGCTGGACTACATGAATTTAGCAGTCTAGCCCAAGATACTACATGAAGTTCATGCTCTTGCTACATTTAAGGTTTGTAACCAGAGGAATAGAACTTAAATTCACTTGTGTTTGTGGAGGGTAGGCAGGTGGAAACCAGCCCTCTCTCTCCTCTCTCTGCTGCCTTCAGCTCCAGGTGACCCCTGCCATCCTGGGGCACCACAGCTGCTTTGCTGGAGCTCCCCAGCAGAGCCTCACAGCACTGGCTTGCGGCAATGAAGAAGCTGCCATGGTCCCTCTTACACTCACTCTAGCTTCTGCAACTAGTGACAAAACATGATTTTACATCAGTGGGTGTTTTGTTCAGTCCATGCATGCAAATGCCTTTCACCAAAGCAGAAACATAACATGGAAATATAAGCATTAAACACACTATATTTTTAGTATGGCTGTCAGAGTGCTGTAACTGTTCTTCCTAAGAGCTGCTGGGAGCCAGATCCTGCCTGAAATTAAATCTTAAATCTTCTCTTGGAGATTACATGCTAGCAGATTTCTTTGCATAATACTCATAGCTTGTCTTCAAACATGGGCTGCATAAATAGCTCAGGGAAAGGAAACTAACTCAAAGTCACACCTGTAAATTATTTGATCATGCTGTTCAGTGTTTGCCAAATTCCCTCATCTTTCTACAGAAATTAAAACCAAAACAAAACATAAAAAACAAACAAACAAAAAACCCTAAACACACACCACCACCCTTATCCACCCACACTACCCTTCCCACCCACCCCACAAAACAAAAAGGTTCCCTGATGCCCTGCAGTTGCAGCAAATTCTTCCCAGAGAAATCCCCTAAGCTGACAATCCACATTCCTCTGCAAGGCACAGCCAGGCAAACAAAAGACATCTGATACAGGTGACTCTGAACAATGCTAGCACAGAACACACAGCTGGATCAGTCACAGGAAAATACTGGGGTATTTCTTATAGTTTGGCTACCTTCAGCTTTCTAAGAAAAAGCACTTGATGTGACATTGCTGCAAGTTTACAGAAGCACAACAGTTTATTTAAAGGCAGTGTTTCTAAGTGTAAGGTTTTCCTTGGCAGGATGTCTGCTGCATCTCACCTGGACGCTTCTGCACCATTCCCAGGATGGGCATGGCCAGCCAGGCCCTACATCCCAGGGATAAACAAACTTGCTGGATATGAGGTCAAGATAAGTGTTGCTCAGCTACACACTGCAAGGCAGAAATTGCACCAGGAACCCACCTGCTCCCAGCTGCACTTCAGGAGTGAGTCTGGAATAGCACTGCCTTTCATCATGTGAGCTCGCAGCAAGGCTTCTTCAGCTCCCCGGGATTATCACAGGAAAGAGTTCCACTTCTGAAACAAAATTCATGTTGCAAATAAAATATTAACAGAATCCTTGCAGTAGTAATATTTTATGTCTAAGAACACTATTAGTATGAGGTGCTAGCTGATGCTACCTAACTCCCATAAGGGAAGTGTACACTGTCTTGAAGTCCACCAGTGTTCAATGATCAATGATCTCACTTCAGTAGTATTGAGCTTGAGGCCTAAACACAATGGATGACAAGCACCAAGCACTTACTCAAAAATGGAAGAGCAAAGACCAACCCAGAACTTCTCAAACATCAAAAGACCCAGAAACTTCTACAAACTGTTGTGGAGCAGGAAGCCTATAAAGTGCCACACAGGTGTACTCCGTTCAAGTAAAACGCCAGTTGCATAGTCAAAAACCTAAAATAATTATTCTAACAAAAAGTTAAAAAAATAAAATTGAAAATATTTAAATGCAAGGTCCAGCAATGAACACAGAGATAACAGTTTGTTCATTTCTTGTTCAGGCATACACAGTTTTTATAGTGTGTGACAGCATCCTTCTTCAGCTGAATTTGCAGGGGAGCCAGGCACATTTTTATCCTTTTGCATGTGACTTCCATGCATCTTTGACACATGCCCTGCCCCAAGCATGGGTGAAGACCAACTTCCAACTCTTGCTCACTGTGTGTATTTGGTACATTCCTGGCATTGTTCAGCCCTACCAAGTATAATGTTAGGTATGAAACGGGATCACTTTCCCCTTTCTGGGAGCAAACTTCAGCTCTAAAAGCCCATTGATTCAGTAGGAACAACAATAACAAACCCAGTAACAACCTGCAACCAAATGTTGCAGACAACAACAACAAACTTAATCTGAAATTTACAGCTGCAGTGGAAGGGACTGCATCAAAACATTAGAACAGCTCAAAACATGGTCCATGTTGACCATGCAGTTTCAAAGTGCTGTTTGAGAAGTCAGGCAGCTGCACGAAATGCACATGGGTAGCGAATTGCCTTCTTTGATAAAGAAGTGCTCAAGACATTCAGAATTAGAAGTTCTTCTTTTGAATTTAGGGAGATAATTATTTTTTATTGTCTCCACACACATTTTTGGATATTTAAATGAATCTAATGACAAAGATAAAGAAGTCCTTCTTAGGAGATACCACCTCTTACTTTATGTTAGTTATCAGTAACTGCAAGAATGCAGTGGTTCTGCAGCAACACCTGCCTGTGGCCTAGCTGTACTCCTCACTTTAGAAAACAAAAATAAACACAAAATCCCACATTTTTTTCATATGTTAAATCTGACAAATATAGAGCTAGGGTAAAAGGATCTCTAGAGTTTGACAGTAGATAAACAAAAGCAACCAAACAAAAGGTAGCATGTGTAAAGCTAATACAAAAGACAAGCTAAAAGCACACATCCCAATGATTTCTTACAGTAAAGAAATCTATTTTCATTCATGAAATAACATGAATTTAAAGTATTCAGGGAAGCAGCCATCTTCTAGGAGATTGCATATTTAGGACTACAAACAGATTGAAAGTTAAAATTATGCTAAAATCACTGGGGGATGTAAATCCTTGTTTAATTGACACTGCGTGAGCTGCCAGGAATAACTAATAAGGCTAAATTTAACTGCTCAGGCAGTATTGCCCTTTCAGATGCAGATTGTTTTGGCCAAAGGCCAGGTGATGTGAGGCAGGTCAGTCTTTCCAGTGCTGCCAGGGAGGAGAAGAGCAGGGGAGAGGTGACCTGGGTTTCTTTCTTCAGAAGAACTCCAACCATTTTGTGTACAAGGGCCCTGAAAAATAGCTCCTCCACTATAAGGCTCCACTGTTCCAGGCTGAAAACTTTTCGGCCCAGCTGCAAACCAGTGAAACCAGATGAAACTAAACAGGCAGGTTTACCACCCTCTGTTGTGTTTTGGTGTGTAAGCTCTTGTTGAACTCACGTGCACAGCTCAGGAAGGAAAGCAAGCCCAGCCACCACACACCAGCAAGGGATGGAGGTAAGGGGTGCTACCCCACTTTGAGAGCAAGGGAGATTGGTTTTGTGAGATGTGAAGAGGCGAGTAACATTTTTAGCCCAGCCCAAAGGTCTGTCTCACTCAATTTCCTGTCTCTCACAGCCACGCAGGCAAACGAGCAGAAGAAACAAGTATAAACTTGTTATCCCCTGATTTCATTTCAACACCCGCCTCCCAGTGCTTTTCCTGTGAGAAGTTCAGGTATCCAGAACACTACTATTCTATTGGTGAAAGGCACTGGGATCCAAGCAGTATAAATCAACACCTTCTGCTGCAATAGCTGGTAATAATAGCTGCCCCTACCAGAAACAGCCCGAGATGTCCCCTTCAGTTCTTAAGGTGCAAAATAGTGCATTCCTAAACTTGAAGGCAAGTCAGGCTTTCAGTGGGACATGAGCATCACAACCCAGATGGCTCAGCAGCAGCTTCAGTGCAGCAGCATCTCAGAAAAGCCTCAGCTCCAGCAAGCTGCCAGTCATGGCAGCAAGACCTAATATGGAGGTTAGATCATCGACTTGTTTTTTGTTCTACAGCAGGAAAAGATGACTCCAAAGTTCATCCCTGTTAGCTGGCAACCGCCAGCCCTGTCCCATGCACAACCTCAGCTTCTTCCTTCCCTACTATGTAATTAAAGAGAAATTAAAAAAAAAACCAACAAAAACCAGAAGAATGATCCATAAAAGCCAGTGGAGTGACAAATGATGAATAATTGTGTTCACATTAATCAAAACAGCATTTGTCTGCAGGAAAAAGAGACAGGCAATTTCATTATTGTTGTTTTACCATCAGAAATTGTGTGCAGGTCATATCTGGATGATGTATGCAACTGTTCTTCAAGGTAAAATGAAGAAAGGAAGTACTTGTAGCAAAGACTATCTGGTACAAGGTAAGAAAATTTATATTTTGATCCACAACAGGAGAAGAAAAGGCTGTAGCCATAAAGCTAGTTATCTGAGCATCTAGGGAGCAATCATAACACAGACAGAGTTCTAAATTATTGTAGCACTTCATTTAAGAAATGTTTTAAAATCCAGGAAAAACCATCCCTGTGCAGAGAGAAAATTTGTGTTTGTGGTTAAGAGGAAACTGGAAATTCAAGACACACGTTAATTCCTAGCCTGCATGACATGGGAGCCATTTGATTTTCTGTGTCCCAGTTCCTCACCTACAAAATAAAGCTGAAAATATTACCCTTCTTTTTAAAGGCACTGCCTTTTAGATTACCAGCTCACAGAGGAGGTATTAATTCTTACTTTGTATTCAGTACAGCATTCAGAATAAAAGTGTTATAATCTCAGATGGCCAAGCCTACACTGAAAACTTACACTTACACTGTAAGATTTTAATTTCAACCTAATTCCACAACTTGTCATGTCTTACTTGGGATTTACAGGCTTAAAGGAAAGACAGTAACAGTATCATACCTGTATTTCACATACCATTATAACTCTTGGAAGAAAAACATACAAAAAACACTAGCTGTGAAACTGAGAGAACAAGAGCTGAAAGACCCGAAATACGATTGCAAACCTCGCACTGACACAGCAACAGCTTCAGCTCACCTGTAAAAGCTGTAATTTGCAGAGCTGAGCCTTTTCCTTTAAGCTGCTCCATCAGCAACTGCCACTGTATCTCCCCACTCAGCATCCTGCTGCCTGGTCCTCACCTGCTTCTTGTCCCTCACATAGAATCAAAAAATCACTTAGGTTTAAAAAGACCCTTAAAGGTTATTGAGTCCAGCCATAAAATCAAGTGCATCTGCAGGATCATTGATTCCAACTGCACATCTCCACCAGCTCTCATACCCAACGTGCTGTAACACCACCCAGGGAGCCCAGAGCTGAAGGGTTACACGGGAGGGGATGAAGCAGGGGGCTGTGGGAGAGAAGGGGAGCAGCCCTAGGGTTTCCGTGCACTCCCACATTACTTGCATCTTTCAAATCAAGATCCCCCAAACCACCACAAACCCTCCAGGCCCCACAGCTTAGCTTGCAGCAACAACCCTCATATCCACAGGCAGCTTGTGTGCTCACCTAGGTGCTGAGCATCCCCTTGCTCCAGTCCAGGCCCCATCCTTCACCCCTGAGCCAGCAGGGAGCTGCCTGCAGAGCGCCCCTGAACCCGCCTGGCTGGTTCCCTCCCGCCTGGCTCCCCCCAGGCACACTCTGCCACACCCCACGCTCTCTCCAAGCTTATTTTTGGTCTCCAGGCAAATATAGGCAAAACCTCTGCCCACCCCAGCCCACCACCTCTTCCCATCTCTCTTGGTCGCTGTCTCCGCAGAGGGAACACCAGCCTCCTCTCCAGTGAGTTTTGCTGGCTAACCTTGGCTTTAATGGTATTGCCAAGGCCACCCTACACCCTGTAATGGCCAGGGGCTCTTTGCCTCCCTCCAAAACAGTCACTCTCTTTGTGGGCTGAGCTCAAGGAGGCTGCTTGAAGTGCAGACAATGGTTCCTGTTCCCACCCAGATGCATAGAAAGGCTGCTGGTGCTTCCACACTGATTGCAATAGCTGATGACCAAACTAGCCTGGCACCTCAAGTTGTTAAATTCCTTGTCAGTGACTTCTAGAGTCCCCAGTTCTACCTTCAAATTAATTTGTCCATTCAGAGCCCTAAACTGCATCTTAAGTCCAGATTTCATATGTATGCAAAACAGGCTAATAATTTCATTTATAGGAGGAACCATAGAGGCCTAGACAGCTGGCAACACACACTAAATAATAATTCAGGCAAACACTGCCTGCCTATGATGATAAAGGACAATTGCACAGCCCAGGCAAACACATCCCAAATAGATTGCAGTGCAATCCATACAGCCCCCTGAGTCATGCTGAGTTGGAAAACACTTTATAAATGCCAGTAATGGCAGGCAATAGTTTTAATTAGATATGGCCTAATTAAAAAAGAATAGAGGCTTTTATAGTTCATGCCTCCCCAGTGTGCACTAGGGATTCCCACTGTTTGGCAAACAAGAAAATTGTTTGTATTATTTAATAAGCATAATGTTATCAGCAGAGCTTTAATGCAGGATTTAATGCATAAACTCACCAGGCTGTTCAGTGTGCAGAGCTAGCTGAAGAAAGGTCAAAGGCATTTCATATCTTTAAATGAGACCTCAAAATGTCTCAAAACAATAAAGCACAAGGAACTGGTTAAACCTTACAAGCATTTATTAAGCTGTGGGCAGGTTTTGGACAGATTCATTCAGATACAGTAAAAACTGCCCTAAAGCTGCAAAGTGACACCTCAGGTTGATCTGATCAGGATGCCTCTGCAGGCATCAAGTAACAAGGAGAGAGAAGTGATGCCAGTGACAACCAGTGCTCCTGTCCCTGCTCCTAGCCCACCTTCCCAGAGCCCTGGTCAACCTTCCCAAAAGGGACTAAGGCTTTCCTGGCTGTTGAAGAGCTGGAGTGCTGCTATGCCAGCCCTTGCCCCTTGACTGCTGAGCTGGCAACAGCCAAGGAAAGCAGAAATCCAGTGCTCCCATGACCCAGCCCACCGACAGTGTGGGTCCCTCTCTCATTTTCACATGCCGTTGTGTAACATTTCCACTCTTCTGGGAGAGGAAGCAAAAAATACCACAAGAAAAAGCACTTCCTGCAGTATTTCTGAGCTAGTCAAACCCAGGAAATAATGGAAATTACAGTGATGCATGGGCTATCTCAAGTTTCTTGAGTTTATTTTGCATTTCTGTTATTTCCTGTGTTTTTCACAGGAATATTTCAAACCATAATGAAGTTTAGCCTGCATATATGATCACAATTGCATTAAAGCAACAAAAGCTCCTCTTTTGCCTGCACTTATTTAAAATAACAGAGAGCAATAAGCTTTGATGAGTGATGGCCATTCATGGTGCTCAATACACCATCTGAACCAGACTGCTCAGCCTGCAATCCCCTGGATTTCGTGGTGCTACAGACTAATCGAAGACCATTAGTCCTGCTCAGGGGTCCGAGGGATCCCATCTCACAAAACAACCTGGTGAGATGATCTGCAGCATCTCCCTGAGAGCCTGATACTTTGGTACAAATGAAGGACATCCATGGGGTCAAATCAGCCTCCATGTTACCTACTTGAAGGGGCTAAGGGCCAGCAACTCCCCAGGGCCAGGATGAGCTGGGGCTGTGTGCAGACCAGGCTGCCACAGGCTGGGCTTGGCCAGGGCTGCTTAGCTCCGGCATTGGCATTTCTGCTGAGAGCGAGAGTTGCTTCCAGCAGTCCTGTATTGATTTGCCTTACCCTAGGTCACCTTAGAAGATGATTTACATTAAGAAAATCAATTTTTTAAAAAGTCATTGCTGGGAGCAATGCTTGATTTCTAAATTCAGAGCAGAACAAGGCATGCGTCTGAGTTCAAGAAGTTACACAATCCTTGTTAAAGGCAGCAGGAAATCATCTGCCCGCTCCGTAGCTCTACACTGGAAACGTGCACAATGAAATTTCTGTCACTATCTCACTATCCTAACTCCAAAATACTTAAGAGCAAAGGGTTGCTTTCCTATAATTTTGTCTTTCTCAAACCCCACCCAAAGTTGTTAGCAGTGACTCCTTTGCCTTGAAAAGGAAAAAAGGGTTTTGAAATGGAGTTCTTTCCAAGTATGCCACCCCAATTTCATAATTTCCTTCCTTAGTGAAATGCACACATTCACCTACTTTTTAATAACAGAATCAGATGATACTTAGTCATCCATTGCTCAAGGCTCTGCACGGATGTCGTGCAATGTGCACAGTAGCTCATCAGTGTGATGTCAGGATATCACCCTGCCATCAGATCTCACTCATGGTTTTTCCCTAAAGGGTAGCTAAATGCTGTACTCACATAAGTGTTTCACATCACTCTCTACAGAGGTCCCAAAAATATTTTGCCATGCCTTTTCCAGCTCTGAAGATCACTCTGTGGTCTCTGTGAGAACCTCCTTGAGTGCCAGAGTCCTGCAGGTGAATCCTCATGCCATCCATGGTGGTGATCTGGCTGCAGGGTGCAAACACCAACCAAAATACCAGTGCTGCAGGAAGTGGCAAAACTGGAAGAATGCTCAGCAAGGCAGAGGCCCTGGCTCATTCCAGCCTACCTGAAACTGTGTTTGACAATCAGGGCAGGTTTCCAAGGAGGATGTAGACAGCAGGATGACGGTTAAGGCATCTTGATGCGAGATTTTCTTCTCCTCATATAGTGAAACAATGTGGAGAATGGCTGAAGGACCTGGAAAGAGGAGTAACAGCTGAGCTGTGAGCAGAAGAGCAGAGACAGGAGGTGATGTCTCAGTAAACCAAATATTCAGCATTCTCCTAAAACTCCTGAAGGAACTGATTTATATATGGATTTTTCTCAAACTTTGTTTTGGAAATGTGTCCTTTCAGCCAGAGCCATGCTTATACCAGCCACTGTGTGCTTGCCTCCCCTCAGAACCAGATTGGGAGCTTTGCTACTGACTAGGCTGTTCTGCCCCATGAATGGCTGTAGGACATGCTGAGCTGAAGACTTGCAGCCTCTACCTGCATTTTCATGGCAGGGGGACCTGAGCAGCCACTTGTGCCAACAGCCTGGTTCTGACAGCAGAGTCTGCACATCCTGGCTATGCAGCCACACAAGCTAAGTAAGGCTAAACTTGCCATGTTAAGTGACTGTTCCTAGCATCTCCCTTCACAACTTGGTCTGCCATCAATCTGTCTCCTTAGATGGCCATGAATCACCAGCCCCTTCCCTCCTTTGCTCTCACCTCACTCCATCTCTCCAGCAGGTCACCTAACTCCTGCCCACGTCCAGGAGTCTCCTTCTGCTCCAGTTTGCCAAACTGCCCCTTCGTCTGAGGGCAGAGGACACCGTGCTGGTCTCCTGTTACAGAGGAAATAGCAGTTGGAAGAACGACTTGCCAGTCAACCTGCTCAGGTACCTTCAAAGTATGTACTATGATTCTAAGAAACACTGCTATCTTAAAATAGCTTAAAACTTATTTACATCTAAAAAAGTTGCTTAAACAACACGCAAGCCTGTGATAGTAATATTTTTAAGTTTTCACTAATGTATATATTTATGCACATTAAGAAGTGATTATATGCTTTTTATAGTGGTTTATCCTCTTTCCAGTTCCCTAGGACTATGTGTCAGGATGGTGCCAGCACCCCAAGGCGCTGGCTGCGCGCGATGCCTGGTGGCTGCAGCCACACACCTACAGAACACACGTGTCAAGTGCTGCACATTTCCTGGTGTCAGCACTATTTGCTCAACACATGACAGACAAATGGATGGATTTGGGCTTTCCTGCAGATCAGTTTTTCTGGAGAATGGAGCCGCCTGCTCCTGAACCTATTAAGTGAAATACAAATAAAGTGCTAAGATTACTGATAAAAAACAAAGGTGTTATTGCAGACCTACGGTAAGGTACCTTTAGAATTACACAAGGATAATAAACCGTTCTCCGAGTCTACAGTAACAGGGGAGCATCACTGAGATGCTGCTACTAACACAGATGGGCCTGGAACAAACATATATTGAAGCTCCTTTATCTCGAATGTTTGGCCATCCTTAACTAGACTGAGTATTACTGTACTTTGCAATAAACCAGTGAGAATATCTTCCTTGTCACAGAAATCTCTTTTGGCTCAGAAGGACTTTCAGCTTTGAATTTTGTATTAACCAGTCCTGACTGGACAGAGATGTGTTAGAGTGGTTTCTGGAGCCATTAGCATGTAGGTATTTTTCTTACATTTTCAGCCATCTCTGAGCAGACTAATACAGTAATACTGTCTCCATGGCCAGATTACATGAATTCAATTACATGTTTGAGACAATTTTTTGTTAAGCATTTGCTTTACATCCCTATCCTGTGCATTTTCTGCCCTTATATGTAGGACAATGTTCTGTCCTAACTTCATATTTTGCTTTTCCTGCACATATTAATTGCTTCATTTTAACATGTGAAGACACCAGGTCAAATCTGCCTCTAATTGGAAATGTGAAAGTTGAAATTTAAAAATCATCCCATTTTAAAATGAGAAAAGACTTACATGGTGGAACAGTGGGGAGCAATAAGATATATCCATGTAATAAAAATGCAGGATGTTTCCCATCCTGTTTGAAGGTTAATGAAGTTATCATTTCTTTTCTTATTGTAAATCAGTATTCTACAGAAGCCTATTGTTTTCTGGGTTCAACTGGATTATTTGATGTAAACATGTTTTTATTCACCATGGTGCTAAGAGAAGTGGATCCTGATACCAAATTTTAAAAACTGTAAGTGCTGCCATTCAAAAGCAAGGACTGAGAAGGAGTGAAAGGATATAATGTTATGTAAACATCAGAACAACTCAGATAAAACTATATGCAACTCTGGAAAGGAAAACAGCACCTCCCTACAAACACTGAAAAAGGTCCTCAAGGCCCTTCTGCCTCTTGCAATGGTGTTTCAACCTCTTCTGCCTCATGTAATGGTGTTATAAATCAGTTCCTTCAGAGGATTTTTTCCTTCTATGATTTGAAATGCTGGAGATCTGTGAACACAATGGAAAGGGAGTATTAAACCAATGTTCAGTAGAATCAGACAGCACAAAGAGTGAATTTTCCCAGTCCTGTAGGTTTCGTGGAAATGTAATGCTGGTAAGACTTTTGCTTTGTAAATCATCCAAAATCAAAATTCCTTTCTGTCACTGGGAAAATACATCCCTGTCCAGCAAGGGTACACACTTGCTGAATCCTCCCTAGACAGCCAGCTCCAGCTCATGGATGCTGAACCACCCTTGTGTTATGGCATGTGGCTGCCAGACATGGTGCAGTAATCCAGTGGGCACAGTTACACCAAAATTATCATGATTCTACTAATAGTTAAGGGGGAAAAGCAATTGAGTTAATATTTAAGGTCCCCATAAGACACTTTATTAAAAGAGGTCTGTGGCTTTCATAGCAGGGCTCAAGACACTACCTCCAAAGAAAGAAATCAACCAGCTCCCCCATGATAAAAATCTGTTTGTCTGAAGTAAATGGACAAGGAATTATTCTAATAAAAAGGGAAAATACATCCATTTTCACTGCTATTTTATGCAGCTTCTTTTATATATTCCTATTAATTCATTCCCTTTATAAGATCAGAGACATGAGTGAGTGTACTCAGTTTTATGTAATATTAATTGATGCATAACACTCAAATGTTGAATTTAGCAATGGTTTAACCACGTGATATTCATAACTGATAAATTATTATCCCATGCATGCAAGTAAGAATGCTCTCCCTAGAGAGAAGCCCAAGAAAGCATGGCATGAACCCACAGGACAAAGAGAAAGAAGGAACATAATTCAATATTTTTTTAATTTTTTTAAACTGAGAAACCGCAAAATTGTATTTTTGTCTACTATTTAAAGGACCCGGATGCAAAGGCTGGTGAGGAGCTGAAAGAGCTGTGGACAGCGAATGTTTTATCCACTGTGAACACAGTTTCCCTTCCTTCTTAGCAGCTGGTTGGGAGGAACTAATCTTAGCAGGCCTGAAGTGTAGGAAACCAGATAGCACGGTGTATAGCTGGGTAGGAAATACAGGGCTCAATGTGTTTGAGGTTAAGATTAAGCCTTGACTTCCTTTGGGTCTATTTTAAACGGTGGCAAATGATGGCATGCTTCTTACAACAAAATGACAGATGATCAAAGGTCGAATATGATGTGCATGTCAAGCATTTGTACAGGGACCTTTCTTTGAGGGCCTGGGCAGGAAGCATTTTAATATGGTGTCTCATACTTCCCCTCATCTGTGTTTGTTCAAAACATACCAGTAACTGGGGAAAGCTGGGTGACCGGTTGTGAGTAATTGGCCAAAGAGCATGTGCCTGCAAAAGGAGAGCAGTTGATTTTTGGACAGAATGAAAGAAAGATTACCATGGCCCCAAGCATTGCTCATGTGAGGAAAACAATCAGGCAGCACTCACTGTGCTCACACTTCCAGGTGCTACGGCTGGGAAACAAAGATAAAATACATAGAGGGCATCTTTACACATTCCCCTTTCCCAGAGGTAGTCAGGGATCAGAGCAGAAAAAGTGAAAAACCATTTTGGAAACTCTTTGTTTTCCAATTGCCATTTTAAGTACAGTTTTGTAACACCTATGGCAAATAGGATGCAAGACTCCCTGTGTCAGGCTGATGACAGACTGCACACTTGCTAAATTTACTGTCATTACATATTACCCATGAACTGGTGCTGAGACAGCCAAAGGAGGACTTTACCTTCATGTGAGATTGAAAAACACACAAGAAAAAGAGAGTCTTTGTCCCAGAAAGCCGAGAGATACCTGAACACCACAGCCATGCCACCTAGGAAGGCTCACTTCCCTCTCACCCTTCTTCTTTTACCTAGAATTCTGCACATGAAAAAGCCTATGTTTGAAAAATCTTTCAAATCAAAATTTTTGTCTTGCCTCAGGCACTGCTGCAACAGTCCACAGCTCCTCAGCTCCAGCTCTGACCTGGAGCCCTTGGCAGCTCTGTAGTTGCCCCTGCCAAATACTTGTCCTCCTTTGCTAAGGCAAAGGAACAGCTTGCTAAGAAAGATAAGTGGGATCACTTTGCTCCACTAAAAATCCACAAAAACCAATTTATTAGTTATAGCAAGAGTTTTATTAAGCTGAAAATAAAGCAATCTGCTCAGCCCACAATTTCTGAGTATCCTGCTGACAGCACCTACTCACATGAAAAATGGTGTAATTTAGAAGTGCAGCTGTGTGGACTCTTAAAAAGCAACACAAAGCCTGCTTCCACTGAGATTTGACACTGGCTTAACGGAACAGGGGGGATTTTTAAGTATAGAATATTTAATATGTATTTGAATTAGAAATTTATTTTCTGATGTTAGATGGGTGTGAAATCAGGCAAATATTTTGTAAAAAAGCCATTGTGCTTTCCTTACACCCTGTCTTTTTGCCTCTGGCAGCACAAACTATTTCACTGGCTCTCAGGATGCCAGTGGGAGTCATGGGAATGGTGATCTGAAGCACAATTTTAAAATGCACTCTGTGGTTTAAGCAGTGAGACCTCTCAAACTCCTCTGGGTTGTATGGAGGAACACAGGTACCATGTCCATGTGACCTTCCTAGGCTTTGCTAACTCTTGAGTGTTTCTGTGAGGACTCTGTGTGTGAGCACATCCCCTTAGAGAAGATGGCAGACACCTCATCCTACATAGGAAGTTAAATACACTGCGTGTCCCAGTCCACCTGTGAGCAGCATGAAGGAAAACTGTAGCTCTTCTCCCACCCACCTGGCTCTAGGCAGGTATCTCTGAGCTCCAACTACACAAGCAGGAGAAGGTTGCTTGCCAGTCAGCATATTGAAACAATTTGGCATAAGCAAGAGGTGAGTATTTTACTGCTCTGAGAAAAATGCTCATCAGCAATACAATCATGAAGTGGAAAAGATGGGAATAATGCCACCTAAACACATGATAAATGCACTTGGAACAGGGCCGAAAGCCAAGATGTACAAGCCATAGGTCTCTTGGCTATTTAGCTGAACTACAAAAATTTTGGATTAATGCAAATATCCAAAGCAGCCTTACACAATGCAAAGTATCCTTATTGTCATAAGAACATGGAAAAAAAATACAAAATGCCAGTTTTAATTAAAGCAACTATGTTAAATTTTGGATTTTGTAAAAAACACCATATATGTTGGGTTTTCACAACAAAGTAATCACTTTCAAAACAAAATTATTATTTTGCTTAATAACATTTGGGGTGATTGACTTTTCAGTGGTTTTGAAATTGAATGTTCTGTTTAGAAAACACTAAAACATGTTCCAAGTTTCTAACTCTGTTTTGTATCTCTGTCTCAAAGCTTTTGCTAAATTCAAGATAAAATCACTTATGCTTCCCTCTCTGTAACCTGTTTTCTGGCAGATCACTGCACCTCTAACAGACAATTAACAAGAGCTAAATAAGGGACAATATCTCAACAAAACCTTGAGCTCCATTCTAGCCCATTCCTCTCAAATGTCAAAAGAAGAAGCAGGAGCAATTGGGATAAAGGCAGGCTGTGGTAACCAAGATGCACTACAGTAGGACATAAGAACCCTTCATCTTGGATTGGTGTCTTCCTACATCATACACTACACATGCACATATGCTGCAGACCAGTGGAACAGCAAGGCCACTGAGAATAAAAGACACAAATATCTCTGCCTTAAGGTTTAAAAGCTCAGAAGAATGAAGGTATTCGTTTTCTCAGCTGTAAAGGAGCCCTTAAAATGTGACTAATCCTCAGAGTAGAGGGAAAAAAGAGATCAAATGCTGTCACAGAGACAGGTACAGAGGTGCACTGGGCCACATTTCCTCATTCACTGTGCCCATGTTAGATCCACTGCCAGCAAAGGGGATCACACTCCATCTTTATCTCCAGCGCACTGTGCCTGGGTGACAATGAGCTGCCATCATCTGTATGGTGATGATCGCAGCTCTTCTTCTGCTAAAAGGATGCAAATGGTTCCTCCAGAAGACAAGGCTGACAAGGCTGCTCTTTGAACTACATATCTATTAAGAATGGCATTCTTTACGCTCGCTAACATAAATAAATTGTATTATTTAGATCACATTTTTGTTTGTAGGCTTTGTCAATGAAAAAACTTGCCCAGAGCCTTCTGGAGTTATTTCAGATGTGATCTTGCAGAACACGGAAGCATCAAGGAAAGTAGAGGGCCTTGGTTAATAGGAAAATAATTTATGTTGCTTAAAATAATTTACAGCATTTTAAAGTATTCAGCATATTTAAGCATATCTGACAGAACTCCCATAGTTTCACAAACATTCCTTGAAGACTGTAAACATGACAGAATTGCCTCTACAGCAAGACTTACTCTCTTCAGATGCTTCAGCTTTGATTCAGCATTGAGTGAAATAACAGTATAAATTATTCATCTTGTTCTGAAAAGCAATGGCCAGGTATTACATATATTTTAATCAGGCCTGGTGAGAAGGCTCAGGATTTTTCTTCTGAACAGTGCTATTCTAAGAATAGACATGGCATAGATTTACTGAGGGAAGAATAAGGGAGGTGAGGCCTCCCTGCTAGTATTCCCTGTGTTTTGTGTGATGGAACATGGGAAGTTCTGCATCGCTGGGCAGCAGCCACACTCAGTATCATAATAACAACCACAATTGTGACAAACTTTGTATCTGAAAATGTACCAAAGTAACCAGAAAGGCTACGCAGGATAATTGCAAAGGCTTTAATTCACACTGAGCTAGTGGGGCTGGAAGGATCAGCACCAGCGATAAAGCACAGGAGGTCTCTTGCCAGCTCTGCCACTAAGTCCATGCAAATCACTTAATCTTCCTATTTGATTCCCTCTTTGCTAAAAGGGGAATGTTGATATTTATTTACCTTCCAACTCACAGGCATGTTGTGAGGATTAATTAGTTAATAACTGTTAAGTGTTTAGAAGATGCAAGTGACTGTGTAAAATACTAAGTATTCTTAACTAACAACAGGCTAATGATGCAGATAGGAGAGGCAAATTTCATTAGCTGTATCAAAGGAGAGCCCAGGATTCAGTCCTGAGATGCATGCTAGCCAGTGAAAAATTAAGGAGATTAAAAGACTGAAGTAAATTTATGTCTAGCAGTCCACTGGAACACAAGAGAAAATAAACAGCTGTGCCATTACAGACCTAGCAAAACCACAGTTTTATTAATAAGTCAAGACCACATTCTGAAAGCTGTCGCTTTGCACCTGGATTAGCCATTTCCACTAATGTGCAAAGCATTATGGTGTACAACTTACTCTGCTCCTGTGAGAATGTTGGCACGTAGGCTCAGACAAGCAAGAATCAAGCACAGCCTGCACGCAGTACATACTACAGTTTTGCAACACACTTGCCTGGTGCCCTTTAACTTCTATGAAATGTCTGTGAGAAATCTGGACAGTTATGGTCCATCTTTATGAGAAGGCTGGGTTTGCTTTCAGGTAGCTTTGCTGATACAAAGGAAGGTATGACACAGGTGGCCAGCCTGAAGTTTGTGAGGGCCAGCTGCACAGGAACAGGACACACCTCTGCCTTGTGCTACTAATATAATTCTAGCAAAGATAGATAGCAAAGACACAGCCTGGAAAGTTGAGACAGCAACTAAAATAACTTTGGAAGATGCTTCCTCAGAGCAGCTGTCCACATAACTCTGCTGAGGAAGCCAGGTGCAGCTCCTAAGAGCCATCAGCAGCTTACACCTGTGGACCTAAATCATTTGTTGCTTATACTAAAAGACCATAAATCCCCCAATTTCATTTGCAATAAAGTCTCTGGTTGGTACTTGAAAATAATTTGCAATTCACGCATATAACAACATGTACCTCTATCTTCGTATCTGTATGATCCTCAGTATTGTAGCTTCAGAACCACAAGACAATATTTTCTCAGCTCTCTTCATTAACTCCTCAGCCTGAGCTGGCAAACTTTGGTTCTTTTCCTATAATTACTTTAGTGGAGGCAGAGTGGATAAACACACCATAATTTTAGGAGGGAAAGAAAACAACACTCTATAGGCATCTATTTTAGCCTATACAACTGTTCCAATCCTGGCCAAAATTTTAAGCTTTTATCATCTCTCAAAATCATTGTGCAAAATGAAGATTAGAATAAGCCTTGTGGGACAGAGAAACATAGAAGTAGAAAAAGCTGAGGAGAGAGAAGGATTCCAGTTACCTACAAATATTTGCAGAACTCTTTCTTTGATGTGGTATATAAATTCCTTAAACCCTGCTACTCTGTATGGCTGTTGGCAGACATAGGACTCACTTCCAAATTACAAAGCTGAGAAGCACAAAGCAATTCGCAGAGATGCAGATTTGTCACCAGCACAAGAAATCTCTTTTTCTGCTTTACAATGTGCTAAGCCACCCTCGGGGGATCCCTGCCCTGTGCTTGGAGTCTGATGTTCCATTATAAAGCCTTATACACTGCTGCAGAAGGGTAGCAAGATGTAATTAATAACAAGGTACATTAAGTTACAGTAAAATTTAAATACAGTATCTCCAACAACCTCATCTCAACACAGGAAACATGAAAGGCCAAATTTCACACTTCAGTGTAAGGCCCAGAGTAATGGCTACTGTTGAGGATGCTTGACATTTTAACACCCTTGTGATTATCAAGCTCTGTTTTCAGATAATTATAACATGACTAAACAGTAACAATTTGAAGTTAACTTTTAAGTAGCTTGACACTGACTTTAGACTGATCTATTTATCTCAACAAAATGTATTTTTTCCCTGCTAAAATAAAATGAAAAAATAATATATTTTTCATGTTAAAAATACATCCATTAAGATCTTTTTCAGCATCTTCCTTAATAAGCTCTAGCATTAGCTCAAGATTTCTGTTTGACTTATAAATATACCTACAATCCACTAATACCACTGGAAAGGTTAAAAACATTTAAGCAAGGACAAAGGCCAACTACTTACTCAAAATACCTTGCCCCCTGGACACATTGTTGCTTAATCATTTTTTACATGGGTTTTATTTTTGCTGCTGAAATCATTGGCTATTGTTTGACACAGTGTGGGACTAGAAGTCCTATAAATCTGAAATGCTAATGTACTTTCCACTGCGTGTGACTCCTACCAATCAAATACATCATCCACAGTTACTTTTATCACAAGCCAAGACTAGCAAAGGCAAAACACAGCCTTTTATTGACTTTAGCCCTTAGTCCATCACATTTCCTGCTTTTGCAACCTCCAAAGCCAATCATAGGTCAATGGCATCAGCCCGGATTTTATTTTGTGGTGTTGTGAGCCCGACTTCCACACACGAGAAGAACCAGGGGGCTGAGAGCCTCCTTGGAGGCAAGGATGCACGTTACTCACCCGCTGTCTGACAACAGGGGTAATTGCTTTTTATTTTTCAAACATATGGTGAAGGGCAGCCTTAGCCAATCCAGAAGCTTCCACAGAGCCTTCAGGGAAGAGGAAAAACATTTCATGCTCTTTGCCAAGACATTTTAGATGCAAAGCAGGGCATTAACAAACCTGAACCAAGCAACTAAAGCACTCATGAGCCAGCGACACAAATAAGGAAAACAACACTTCAGCAACAGATTTTGTCAACAACCCGTAGAAAAGCAAGGAAATGCACAAGGTTACAAATAGTAACACTTATCATTCAAACACCTGAGACGCTGTTGTGCAAAGGATGAAAAAGCAGGGTTTTCTGAGCACAGTATCTAGTGCATCAAAACCTGCCAAGTTACTAACACATCTCGATTCCGCAGGAAAGGAACATGCTCAGCTTCATCTGTTGTTCAAGCACAGCACAAGTGAGCAAATCCAGACTACCTTAAATTATTTTAAACAGATTTGGCACAACTTTTTGCAGTTCAAAAAGAGCTGCTGCAGTATCCATAGAAGGACTGTAACCATTCACTTTACAGCGTACTGGGCACAAAGATGCTGTAGACACAAAGTCAAAGCAAGCATCTCATAACTCTTGCTGACATTATATCAGCTCCCAAGGCCAAAAGGCAAACACCACAATTCCTATTTGTGTTGCTCACGCTCTAAAGAAATATAATCTCACTCTGAGGGCAAAGGCATTTTTCAATTTTCTTGCATAACTGATTTTACATGTAAAAGGTAACACTGAACACCTGACTAGAAAGGATCAGAAAGCACCATCTTTTCTCAGAAGAACAGAATTGCAGAATCCACCATGGCTACAATCCAAAGCAATGTCAAAGTGCTGCTGTATCCAAGGCAGCAGAAAGAGATCCAACAGAATTCAAGACACTGTACAAAGAGTTTCCACCACCAACTGCCGAATCTCCTGCCTACCCATTCCTATCCAGAAAGTTTGTTGTTTGATGGCTGATCCCTGTGCAAGTCCTTGTCTCTGTAACTGAAGAACAGAGAGGGCTGCAAGGAGTGAGGGTGCTGATTTACCTAGTGAGTTAAAGGCTAAGAATTGCAGTGCTACTGTTGTCCCATTAACAGTGGCCTACCTTGACCTAATTACTGTGCTGCATTGGGTCTATGTGATATTGTGAAGGACACAGGATGAAAAATCTGCCAGAAACAGTACTGAAAGTTTAGTCAGGAAACCCTCACCCAAAATAATTTTCTCCCAGATTCCTTGAGACATTGCACTTAAATTACACGCAGCTTTCCTAATGTTTTCTGAGTATTGCTAACTCTGTACTTGCACAGAACACAGCCTTGGGTTCATAAGAAATCAGTTTAATTGTGTAGCATTTAAGTGCTTGGAAAATGAGACATGAGTGGATCTGTGATGCTATAGTGATAGCTGTTTACAGCAGGGTCACTAGATAAATAGAAATATTGTTACAACAGCTGTATTCAATTGTGTGGGTACAGAGTTCATTAATAAGTAGACTGAATCATTATAATAATACTTGAAAGCAAATCAACTGGTTGATATTTTTATTACTGAGTCCACATATTTCTCATTTGTTCTGGTTGACAGCACTGCAACCTTTTAGTTAAAGAGTGGCTTGTTTGCTTTGTTAGCGTTATTATCAAGGTGTCAAAAGATATATCATTATACAAAATGTAAGGTGTTTTAAAAGTGTTTCTTAATACAATAGTATAAATAGAATTTAGGGGTTAGTTTGGGTGGTTTTTTTTAGCTAGACTTCAAATAAACTGTTTTGAAAGTGAGAACGATATTGAAACATTGAAAATCCACATCAACATGCCGAGTTTATTACAGAGCAGCTCACTGGAAATTAACTGGATACTAATCTTTTAATACTGCAGCTGATCCTTGGTCAACCTGTTACAGGAGTAAATTGCCATTCCCAGCTGTGCCATACTGTAAGAGGATAAACATTGGAGTGGCCCTTAGGAACAACCTATTTCAAGAATATCTGCTCAATCCTTCACAGCTAATCAGAACAAAATTAACAGAAGAGCCACCAGAAGGGAATGTATGTGAATATCAATCCAATTTGATGCTGCAGGAAGGCACAGGGTTTTTTTAATGCAGAAAACTTGGTAGTAAAAAGCTGAAGTGGCAGAACTGAGAAATTACTTCGGCCCAATAATAAATTTCAGTAAGACTCAAGGATCTAACACTCAAAAAATCGGAGCGTAAGTACTTAGGAGAGTCTCTTTTCTCTCATTGCAACAAAGCCACAGCAGAGCTCAGGGAAGTTATGTACTTAAGTGCTCTGGTTGTTTCAAAGAAGACTTCTTGGACACCCACAGCAGAAGTCACAGTGCCAACCAGAGCATGACAGACATTTGGCTCTTACTGGTTGCTACATAAGCTAAATTTCCACCAAGACAAGTTGTCCTCAGCACTTTTTCATACTCATCAGCTTTTTATTCCACAAATGCATTTTCTCTTTCAGCTTCTTCAAATTACCTTTTGCTTCCTTCACAATTTCAAGATGACTACTCTAAGTCACAGCTGAGCAAGAACTCCCTCTGCACTCACACAAAGCCTTGTCTAAATTAAGCCTGTCAGTATTTGTAGGCTTTTTAAAGCTTTGAGGCTTAACAAATAGTTACTTACCTTTTGCACAACACCTAAAGACCTAAAGCTATGGGACCTCCAACCTAGCTAAGGCCTTTGGTCAGTATTGTAATATTAATGTTACATAGTGATTTTAAGTTTTTTATGGTTTTGCCTTCTGTTGTATATACAAGAAAAGCATGCTCATGGTATCTGAAGGATGACTAAATGCCACTTTTTATCATCGCCATCTTATTGCAAGATGACAATATGGAATAATTGCAAAATCACACTATTTTTCAATATACTATCAAATGGTCATTAACCTCCATCTCCCAAAACTCTTCTTTAGATAAACAATGACTTCTAGAGAAAGCTATTTTACTGTTGTCTTTCCATTATGAACAGAAATACAGACTAGGCAATTTTAATATTGATAAAAGCTACCATATGGCTGTGCCCTGCCACTGCCACTATGAAGCTTCTACAATTCATCCCCCATTTCTGAATAAATTATCAGATGAAGAAAAAACTGTTTCTCCACAATCAGCACCCTGCAGAGCAGCACCCATTCCATCTTGTGAGGAAGGAGGGGCTGAGTTATCTGCCTTTTTCCTCCCCATCCCAGGTAGTCCAGCGGCATCCACCCAGTATTACCCAGGCAAGTAGGCAGCTGGCTCTCTCAAACAACTGCTGTTAAGCATTAATGGCTAGTTCTCCAGTCTTGCTTACATGGTATTATTACTTACACTGTTGGTTACTGCTGGAATTACAATCAGTGCAAATAGAAGGCAGAGTGAGGGGTTAACAAGATAGCTTCATAAATGACTGTTGAAAATTGGGAAGTGGTGTTAAATATGGGAAAAATTAGTGTTTTTAAGACTTGCTAATAAAACAATAACTGAAAGGTGTTACTTTCCATTGTTTATGCCAGCACAAGATTTAAAATCAAGAACTAAGGAATGTTTTTTCTTACCAGTCTTATAAGGTTCATCTTTGCCCATGTGGTTGGCTCAAAAGCACATGGCATGACACAGACCAATGGGTTTCACAGATCAGGATGGATAGGCATGGTATGTGGGGATGTCTTTTTTTGGTATTTTGCTTTTGGTTTTGTTTTGTGTATTTTTTTTTCACTCACCAGTCCCTTCAACGATTACCTTCTCTCAAAAAATGATAGATTCATCTTTGGCCTTCTTCCTTCCTCCTGAGGAATACATGACCAGATTTCAGAAGAGGAATCCAGTTTGAGAGGAGCCAAAATCACAAAATAATTACAGCAAGAACCTTGCATCCAGCCCTCTATGTAAAAATACAGTATCTTGTGTCCTTCAGCTGATAATATCAGAATCACCAGAGCAGCCTCTCCAAGACCACAAAAAGTACTTCCCTTTTGTGCCAATGCTTCTCCGTGCACAGGAGGAAGGATTGTCTTGTGGCTCATGCAGACTTGACAGTCAGCATGTGTGGCTTCTATTCCTGGTGGTCACTGACTTCTCTTGTGACTTTGGGAGAGTTACCTAACTTCTCTATCCACCAAAATGTTAGCCTGCTTGTCAGCATAACAGAATTTGACTTTGCCCTTTCCTGTAAAGACCACTGGAAAACTTAATGGCTTGGGATAGATAGGAAGCAGCATAAGAGTTCAAAATCTTATTATGTTTGTGGCATTATCATTTAGTGACATTTTAGTTTTCTTCACCAAGCAAAAACATCATAAAATGTGTAGTGTCTTTATGTCTGAATGTAATCTACAGTGTCAAGATATAAAAACATAACTACTTAAATATACATATTTTATATCACCGAGGGGAGGCATGTGGCAAGCACAACCAAAGGAAGCACCTCTTGAAATCCCTTCTGCTTCACCTTCATAGTTAAAATAATTTTCAAGAAGGTAGATAGCACCATCACTCATGTGTTTCTTGTAAATCCCTCTCCAGACACCCACCATCAGATAAAGAGTTCACATAAAACAATTACTGAAAATGTTCAGTGTCTAGATAATTTAGCTCTAATAGACATGTCAAGATACCACAAGCACATGGAGCAGTGTAATAGATGTCTGGCTAAGTCACAGGAATTCCATGGCCCAAATGTAGCAGGAGCTATGTTGGTGAACATACCTGTAACTCCCTAATTCCTGGTGATAACATGGACTTGGACAGAAAGCGAACTGATGCACAGGGACTTTGTGATGATGCTCACCCAGAAAGCAGGCTGGAAAGATGATGCTCAAAGAGGTGGCACACTGGCAACATTTGAAATATTTTCCGCAGGCTAGAAAAAATTGTTTTTATAAAAGTTTTAATCCCACAAATTGACAGATGCATCAGGGAGGTTTCAGCTGATAGTTTTCAAACCCTGTACATTTGATTTAAACCTGAAGGCAGCTTCTATGTGAACCAGAAGTACATAATTTTCTGCAATCTTGACATTAAAGAAGAAAAAAGACTAAGCAAATAACCAGCCAACCTTGAATTATAACCTGTAATTAAATTCAGAGCTCCTGTTCACATACTAACTTTCAGAGTAAATTCAGGTGGCTCACTTGAATCTGGAGATGAAAATAAACTAAGTCTGAGACACAGGTTTTTAGAGAAACTGTTAGAGACAATTCCTTTTCCTTGCATCGTGGCTTTTTTTTTTCAACTCTGGTGCAGTACAGCTTAAGGGCTGCTATAACAATACAAGAAGTGATGTCATTCCAGTGAACTGCAGAGGGGATTTTTTCAACAGAAGTACTGCATTGATCACCAGTACCTATGGCTTGCCGTCTAGCTTCAAAAATAGTTCATACTCAATTAAGCTACTGAGCACTATTAAATGTTTCTTTTCACATTTTAATTTCTCAGATAGAAGCAAGGTGGAATTGCAATCCAAATAATTCTGCTGCCAGGCATTATTCAGAACTTTCTACTGACATTATTTCAGATCTGTTGCAGAAACATTAATTACTGTTTTATTGAGATCTACCATGCAAAGCTTTTGCTCCTGCAAGACCACTATGCACAGAACTATCTGAAGTTCCATGTGTACCACTAGCATGAGTATGCTGGGTGTGCAGAAGGTTAATACGTGTTGTGATCCATAGCCCAGTCACTAAAAAGCAATGCAGTTAAGAGTAAATCTCCTGTTCTGAAATTCTAAGTTACTGTAAGCTACATCATTAATAGCACATGTGTGCAGTTTTATATTTGCCTTTCGTACTAAGAAAGACAAGTTGAACTGTCATGTTGTGTGACTGAAAATATAGATTATGTAAAAAATAAGGTCTTCCTTACCCAAACTGGTACTAACAGCATTGGTTTCAAGCTAGTCACTCTTT
>NW_009970724.1:12962496-12993997 GCF_000747805.2 Chaetura pelagica
ACTCTTTCCAGTGAAAACTTTTGTTCAATATTTGACGATTTTCCTGCAGCATCTACTTCAAAAGAGTCTATGCAGGCATATGTGGAAGCTCTTAATGGAATCAGTCTGTTGATTTCCACTATCTGAGCTCCCAGAAGCTCCAAGAGCAAACATGGAAACTAAAAGAGAAAACTAGTTTTCAGAATTTATTTCAATGCAATAATATGAGCTACTGTTACTAATGAAGGAGAAGAGTTATTTTTAATGACACAATTTGAGATGTCACAGTACTCTTCCTTTTGTGGAGGCCAACCCAAAAATCAGAAGCAGAATCTATTAATCTGTGCTTTCCACATGCATTAAATTCCTATTCATTGCCTTGTTTTTCTCACATCCTTATTGCAGAGCATCCTGCATTCTACATAGCACATGACCATACAAAGTTGCCACGTGTCTTTAACCTGCCCAATCTACAGGCTTGTTAGTACCGTAGGAAACATTTTCTTCTAATTCTTCATTCTCCATTTTTAGCATTTGAGAAACTTCCCAGTAAATATTAGAGTTCTGCTGTTTACTGATTAAATTAAGTACAGGAGAAAGTATTTGAAGTGTGACCAATGGGAGCTCAAGCTCATCTCCTTTACCTCACCACTACAGCTAGGAAAACCCTACAAATTAGAAAACAGAATCTCAGTTACTGTAAAATGAAATAGACAAAAAATTCCCCATTTAGCTGAGTAAAATTTTTAAGAAGTTCCCACTATTACATACGTACAGTATGGTCATAGACGTGTAGCAAACAAGAAAGGGTTCTCAGCCAGACACTTGTGAGGAGTGTCAATAATTAGATGTAAGGAGTACATTTGAATACTGTCTGAGAACTTTGATTTTTCTGCTTGAAGTTCTCAATAAGTAAGAATTGCATTAATTAACACCTGAGGCAATATTCATGCATTTCTCATACACAAAAATAATCTGCATGCAGAAGCCATCCAGACTCTCCCAAAGTGACTCAATCTGAGTCGAACTGGTCTGGTAAAGGACTTGTCAGCCCATGAACTCATCCCCAGAGAAAGCACACAGTAGGCTCTGGGGAAAAGGGGTTTTAATTGGCTTAGGTCAAGTTCCTGCATAAGGCCAATGCCTGCTGAAGGACAAATAGAGTGCTGAACACTTTCCACTTTAGTGCTTGAAATCTTTTCCAAAGGTCCCTAGTAAGTTTTAAAACACAGTAAATCAACCTTGCTTTTTTTACTAGAGAGGGAAAATATCTGACATTCTTAGGGAATAAGCTATTTGAAATTAACAGGAGACAAGCAGTCTAAAGGCACATATTGACGTGTTTGTATGTACACAGATACAAAAGAAAGGCTGCTTCAGTCTCTCAGCTTTGATATCTGCTGGCAAATGTTCATTTTCTATCTCAAAGTTTGCAGTTTTAAAGGAAATTGCCAACAGAACCATATAGAAAATAAGCATCTTAATCAAAATGCCACAGATTTTTACATCTCTTCTTTATGTTTCCATTACAGGTTTTAAGTTTTTCTACTAGGAAAAAAAAAACAAACAAGCCATAAAACTTTATATTTAGGTACTGATACACAACTGCAAACTGAGGTTCAACATGAACTATAAGCTCAATCTTGAGCACTGAACTGCCTTGCTTTCTCAGTTTAAGACAGTTTAATGAAATATTTACTACTGATCTAAATTCTTGAAGCCTCTTTGAAGCTGAATTCTGCTTATGTCTTGATTCTATAACCAGATGGTGACGCATCAAAACATGCAACTTTAAAAATGTAAAAACCAAAACCAAAACAAAAACCCCAAACATCCTCTGCCAGATCAATAGCTTTAAAAGTACAAGTGAAAAAAAATTAAATCCCTTTATAAACTCCTATTTTGTACTCAATTGAACACCATATACATACAATATGCACAAGTCCCTGCTGTTAGGTACCAAATAAAAGCAGAGAACTTCAATCCTGTATAAGCAACTTATGAGAGGGGGGCAGCTGCCCCAGGTAGTGCTCTGTAATGGGGGATAAACTGCTTCCAGAACACAGGTTAATAATCCTTATTCCCATGCTGTAAATCTTCCTGAACATCCTAAGCAGGCTCTGAAATTTGAGTCTAGAGAAAACAGTGATAATGGTGAGGAAGCAGCTCACACTTGCTCCAGCCATAGTCTCCTGCTGAGGCTCTGGGACAGCACTCCTTAAGATAGTTTGGAGCATGGAGAAGTGCTTTCTTTTCATGTGACACCCTCTCCCTGAGGAAGCACTTGAATGGGCTTCATACAAGCAGTTGAAAGCCATCAGGACACTAAGAATTTCAAAACTGAAGCTCAATTACTTTGAAAGGACAGTGTGCTGAGAGTTAACTTCCTCCCTTCTGGAAAACAGATTCCAGACAGTCCCTGGGGTTAAGCTCTCACCTGCACGAGCCCATGAGCACCACTGAAAGGGTTTTCTGGAGTTGTAGTCATTTTTACAGTAAGGCCTATACTCAAAAGGTGCATTATAAATGCCTGGAGTGCTTATATTTCATGTACTACTAAGATATACTTGAAAGTTAAATAAAAAGCCTGTAATTACAAGTTTCAAATAGTTCCACAGAGGAACAGCTTCTTGGGCTAGAGATGCCTAGAGCATTGACTTCCACCACCCAGCTTGCATGGCAAACTCCATCCCTAGTATCTTTACATGGAGCTAACCACATGAAAGTCAACTTCTAGCACCTGGGAAGCTTCCACAACTCTTGTAATCTAGGATCTTCAATGCTATTGGGCTTATTTCTTATATCACATTGGGAAATTCAAAGATATGAACATACATGGGTTCCTAAAAAATAATGTATATAGTTTTGGAGCTTTTAAAAAAAATAACACTTAACAATGAAATATCAAATTATTTGCTGAAATTTTCTCATGAGAAGTTACTGTCATCAGCCATGAACATCAGATTTCAGCCTGAAATGCTTGTTTGAACCTTTACATTTGCCTACACTCTTCATTTAAGCTCCAGCCTGTGTAGCTCAGCTATCCCAGGTGCTCAGACTCCAGCAGAAAATGGCAATAAAGATTCTGGTGATGAAATATCCTGTCTTGCTGACTGCTAAAGAACAATTAAAAATCTTGTGTCTTTCTCATCATTTCAGTCTTAAGTGACCTACAGCAATAAAGGACTGTCGGTGATACACGTTGCAACAGATTCGATTCATTCAATCACACATTCAAGCGTCTGAAGCCATCGGAAATCCCTTGGGAAGATTTCTGCACTGTCAGGAAAATTTCTCTGACCTTCAGCCTCAGATTTCATTTGCTCACTTGGATCCCACCTTCCCCCTCCGCCTCCTGCCCACCTCCCACCCCGGCAGCACAGCCCTTCCCGTGCTCAGCACAACCCGCGCCGCAGCGGCTGCTGCAGAGCCAGGCGTCTCACGACTCCGAGATTTCCTCCAAAGGATTGACAGTGGCCATCCTCCTAACCTAACCTCCCCTCGCCCTCCTAACCTCCCCTCGCCCTCCTAACCTCCCCTCCAGCCCCCCCGCCGGGGGCACCAGACGCCAGGACGGCGGGGGCGGCAGCGCCCCCTGCCGGGCATCGCGGTGCGAACACGGACCCCCCAGAACTGCAGCAGCAAAGGGGGGGGCGCCCGGAGGCTCCGGGGGGGACGGGGAAAGCCCCGCCTGAAACCGGACTCACTGCTCTAACTCACAAGGCCTCTCCATCCACACGCGCTCCCCAAAGGGAGGCAGTACCCGTAGTGAAAGACAGAAGGGCGAGTAACCAGACGAATTCAGATGTTCAGGCTCTAGCTTTGTGCATGGCTTTTCCCTACTAAGCAGTATTTACTGCTGCAGCTCAGCAAGTTCGCACTGGGTTCCAAGACAGAGATGTACACACTCTTCACTTGCAGCATTAGAGATTGCTACAGAAGAGTGAGAAACACAGCTCTCTACTAAGCTAGGAGAAGTGGCTAAAGAAATTAATCAAGCAGGAAGCCAAATTTATTTCCAGACATTAAAGACTATCTTTAATACTAATATTCATTTATCCCAGCAGGCAACTTTGGCAATCAAGATTTTTTTAGAGTATGATTGCTTTCCTGCTCCACCAGGTGACTTTCCCTGTTACAGTACTACCTTAAGCACTGACCTAACAGAAAACCTCTGCAGATAAAGTCTGTGTTACTTTAACAAGTGCTATTATAGGCCAAAGTCTCAATTTTTAACCAGAATATTATTTGTATCATAGCACAACTCAGGCTACACACTGAACCATCCCAGCATGTCAGTCCCAGAAAGCCTACCACCCCCCAGACAAGAAAGCACAAGGGGCAGAGATGAGAAGATCAGCAGCCAAACAGATTAAAATCTCCCTCTGCCAGGCTCTCCTATCTACAGGATTTCACTGTTTCCTATCAAAATGTCAAACTGTGGAAATGACAAGTGCCATTACCTTACAGCCAGCAAATGCCTCACAGGAAGGTACGAGTCTGCAGGAGCAAGCAAAAATATTGAATAAATCTTCTCCTTTATCCCTTTGTTCTCTCTAATAGAGAAAGTACAGGAGAGTGGAGAAGCAAACTAAAACCAGATACTCCTTAAGGGACTGGTGAGCCATATTTGATGTCTAAGCCAAACTAACTTCAAGGGGATGGCAGTGTCGTGACTGATTCAGAAGTGCTCCAACTCCAGCTCCAATTCCCTGTAAAGAAATGCAACACCACACTTGTATCTTTTTCTCTGCTGCACAGAAATCTATGTCCTGCCAAACTGTCTGCCTGGCAAAAGCAAAATTAAACATTTATGCATTAGATGGATCAGATACGTGCACTGCTACTCATTCATTAGTACAAATGCTTTAATGAGGATGGGTTACAATCAGGGGCCCATTATTGCTGCCATTGCAGAGGCAGAAGGCTTTGGATGAACAAGTCCAGAAGTTTCAGGAAAGCCAGGAGTTTTCTACCCACAATGCACAACCTTTCCTAACCCATAAAGAGTAACATCTTTTTATAGCAGAAGTAGCTAACTGTGGAGATGAATGAGTCAGAGCTTTATACCCTTCCTCATCACTGTCAAAATTTGCAATTACATCTCATTATTTCTTCCCTAGAGAAACCTTCGTAAAATCTGTCCAGCTAGTGAGAAATAAGAAGCTACAAACATGAGAAAGAAACTCTAAAATGTAATTCTTCCCCATTTCCTGCAAGTAATCTTTGAGCTGACAATAGAAAACTTTACAGCTGAGATTCTTCCAATATGTAAATTGCTACCTTTAGTATTTATAGTTCAGAAGTGACACATTTTATATACATCCATTTTCAGAAGGATGGCTTCAGACATACCTCCAGGAATGAGACACCAAATGTGTCATCAAAATTACTAAGAAAACCTGTCTGCAGACCAAGTCCCATCGCTGGGATATCCTGGCCTCTGAACTTCTCCTTTAGTCAATTACTAATAGGCCCACGCTATGTGAAAGGTTTGCTTAGCATTTTTAACACAGCAAGACTGGAAGAAGAGTGATGGAAACAGATACTGCAGTAACTAGGTGAAACTATTTGGCCTGTGATTATCCCAGGAAGTACCAACACAATGAATGGAATGGCAGGAGAGGCAGAGACTGTTGTATCTACACTGCAAGACAATTCAAGTTAAGGAATTATTTTAAGCCTGCATCACATATGATACTGAAGCATGAGCAGGCTGCAGGAACATGCCATCACAAACACCCTTTGTTAGCAGCAACAGCAATCCAATATTTTTCTTAGCAAAGTGTTTTTAAGCCCTGTTCAGGCATATCTCTATTTCCCAAAATAACTGAAGATGCTGATAAGAACCAAGAAATAGCCCAAGGACTGAACATGGAAGTCAAGGTGTTAAGCACAAATGAATGCAAAATTTGAAGTGTGCAGACTGGGCAGCTGCCACACATGATGCATGCAAAACACTTCTTCCATAGAGTATTGTGAACATACATGAGCAATCCACTCAACTTCCACATCTCCCAAGGGACCTGACAGGGCTCACTCTGATCTGGAATTTGGCCTTGTGGACACAATTACTAACTTGTCCAGTATCTTCCAATATACTGATGAAGAGATTTTTGGTTCCACAGCAGAAGGGGCATAAACCTAATCCCTACAACAAAACAGATTTGGAGTATTAGATTGTGCTGGGAGTGGTGGATAAGGAGCCTGGAGGTGTGTCAAACACAGCTGGGGGGTCGGGTGGACAGAAGGGTGTTTATTAAGAAGTCCAAAGGTGGAAAGGAATGGAGCAGTGCTAGAGCTAGCTGGACTAGGTCCAAACTGGCTTAGCTTTGAAGCACGTAGCAACTGTGTCCGCAAGACACATCAGTAGCTGCACCACAGCACAGCTGGGAAATCTGTAACATTTAGTGAGCAACCATGAGAAACATTCTATCCATGTGCAGTCAGATTGTTCTAACATTGTGAAGCAAACATGGTGCTGTCAGTGCAGATCTTGATACCAGCATAATAAGGAAATACTGAAACACAGAACAGCGTTTTCACTCCTTCAAAAGAATCAGGTAAGCTTCATACCAACCATTCTTTAGCAATATGCCATTAAGTTAAGGAACCTTTACCTTCCACGCTAGCATATCTTACTGAGAAACCACAGAATGTTGACATACAAAATTTCTGTTTCAAATGGTTTTCATTCAAAGTAAAAATTGATACATAGAATAGGTTCTTCAAATACCTTATGCAAAGCAGAGACAATTCTTGTTTTTGTAATTCACACCTGAGCACATTGCTCCAAACATGGTGTTACCTCACATTGCCACAATCCCCACTAAAAATACAGCTCAGATGAGTTTATCCTGAACTGTTATAAACTGCTTTACCTTTGCTGTAAAGATAACTCCAAGGAATTAACTCAAATGTTCAGTCTAGAAAAGCCATTCCCTCTTACAAAAAAGTATCACAACACGACAGTAGATGGCACTGCTCGAATTTAGTCTTGAGTCTTCACATTTCCTCTACACAGCCAAGACCAGGAGGCTGTGCTTGCAAAAACAGACTTACAAAATAAGAGCTTAGGTGCACAACAGTCATTTAAATAGTTGCCAGAACACAATTTTACCTTGAATTGCATAAATATTGAAGTAATATTTCTAGACATTTTCAGACACCAGGAAGGCTTAGAAGCTAAGATAAAATTCACATTACAAGACTGCCAATATTCCAACATAACTTTGTGTTGAATATTCACTTCTCACCAATTATGGTCTCTAGAAGAAAGCCCTAAAAGCCATCCCAAAGACCACTCAGACATCAGAAGGGGAACCATTTAAAAGCCACACTTCCTTACCTGTCACATGGCCTCCAGGTTAAGACATTCTTCACATTTTAGTAGCTTACATGTGGCAACATCACATACTGCAACACACCCCTTGCCATACATTCTCTATCTTTTAAATATTAGGAGAATGAAAAGATGCCAATACATGCTGCTGCATGCCAACAAACGCAGCTAGCTCAGAAGGTTGAAACAAGACAGTAAAGAACCCGTCACAACCCAAGCTTCGGAAAGCTAATTTGGGCACCAGGCAGGCCCACACCCAGCTTCACCTGGGCAGTGCAGCAGCACCCGGTGTTCTTCAGCAGAAAGGAAAGCTGCCAAGTGGGTTTCAGCAAACAGTGCCCATTCACCATAACATTTCCTTCCAAGTGTGCAAGAGGGCTTGGGCCGGGGCTGGTGCCATTGTGACAAATGCTACTGCTGGAGCAGGCATATCCTGCCGGGAAGCCCACTACAGTACAGAGGGGAGGACACACATTGAAAGCCTTATTTTAAATTTCAGGCAATTTCTGCAGTATTTTCTAGTGTTAATCCTACTAAATAGCAGACACACCCCTTATATATCTTGAAGAGTAAACAAAGGTTTTTCTCCCCCTTATGGGCCTCTTATGTATGGGTCTATGCATAGGAAGAATGGTTGCTCAAGAAACACCCCAGAAATCTAAGAATTGTTCAGGATCAATTTGGATGTGGACACAACACCTGAACCTCTTATTAACTTACCTATGACACTACCTGATTTAAATCTTCATGCCTCAGTTTCTTTAACAAGGCAGTAGCAAGCTTTATGTCAATATTTTTCATATGATCTACAGGTGATCTCTGCATACATTTTGAAAGACACTAAACACCTAATGAAAAATAAGATACAGAGGAAATGTGAAAGATTTTTCTGGAACTTGCTAAGTTTCAAGCTTCACTTTTTAATGCAAGTGACAAAAGTAGTCATCAACCTACACATGTCACCATTAATTTAAAAACTCATTATGTATTTTGGAAGCACACTGTTTCAACAGAATGAAAATACTTCCATATAATACACAAAAAACTTAACAAACAAGTTTGAAAAACAGTTTGACATACTTGCTTAGCATTCTGTTTCCCTTGGCCAACACACAACAAAGCTTATAATGATGGTAAAAATATTTTTATAAGGGAGAGAAGGACACTGTTCTAAACAGCCTGTCCATGTATTTTTACTGCCTCAGTGCTGTTTGAACACAAACTGCACATGGCTGCAAGCAGTTAGAAATTATGGCAGTACACACATTGCAGATCTGAGCTGTTTCAAAAGGCAAACATCATACGTGCTGCCTGTGTAATAAGATATACACATTTAAAAAAAACACCAACATTTAAATGGCCCCCATCTTTGATAAAAAGACTGCAGAAATCAGTTTCCCTGCAAGCTAATTTGAAAGCACTATTTTAAATATCTCTGCTACATTTTGTAATATCTTAGATTTTCTCTTTGGAGGGAATGGGGAGACCATCCAACTCTTGCATCTGACCGTGCACAACTTAGCACTTGCTCACTGTAAGGGAGATCTTTCACAGCCCACTTTCCAATTGCAGATAATTTCCAGTTAAAAATCATCCTTGCCTCAAGTAGAATTGAATATGAGATTGTACATTAAATTAGGAATCACACACTGAGCATCTACCTCTTGTTATTTAAAAGGAAATTTCTAAATTTTATGTTACAAGAACTGCATTTACACAAATCAATTTTTAAAAGCCTTCTTAATTTGTTTATAATTACTTTAAGCATTTCAAGGATTCATGCGAAAAACCTGTAATGGCTTGTCCAAGCTGGCTATTGCACATGCTTTCAGTCAGATAACCATGCTACACATGCATAGCAAATTAAGTCAATTACCTTAAAAAGATTTTATATTGATCCTTTGACTAACAAGTAAGATTAACATCAAAGCAAGATAAACATTAAGACCACTAGCAAATATACTTGTCCTTAAAAATTCTGTAATGCAGTATGTGCAGAAGAAAATCAGGGTGTAATACTGTTCAATGAACAAGGACAAATATTATTTATGTGATCTCCCACTAAGTGACAAGGCACCTAGAGTTTTAAACAGCATGACCATTGACTAATCTCAAACTATGTTTTCAAATATCCATGTAATAGCAAAGCATAGGCTAGTCCCAGACTTAATGTTAGATAAATTACCTTATTTTTTGCATTGAGTATTATGCATACAGTGCAATAAGGAAGTGTCATCTGTCCATCAAGGCCATGATAAAAACATCATCACACTCCAGCCAGATAAGGAATCAAACATTTATTAGAAATTGGTAGTTTAATAGAGCTAGAAAGGTAAACATGTTTAAGAGATAAAGATTACACAATTGAACAGAGTCATCATAGAGGCACAATGTGAAATTAAATTTGAAAGACCCCATCTTTTCAAAATTTGCAAACATCATTACCACAATTGTCAATACTCACAATGGCACTTGCACACTATAAACAAAATGGAGCAAAGGTGGAAGACAGGCAGTGCTCAAGTCATCCTCACATCACACACATGCACTCATTGGTCACAGTCAAAACAATTGGGAACTGATCTCTCAAATCATAGAAAGACACGAGAAAATTGGCAAAACCAAGAAACATTCACATCAGAAAGGCATTGTACATATAGATGATTTGGATAGAATGACTTTTTGTTTTAAAAAAAGTCCAAGGCTTCCCTAAACTGAAAGCCAAAAGACACAGCCCAAGCTGCCATTTTCTGAAATCTGATAGAACAAGATTTTATAACACAAATTTTACGGCATTGTTATATATCCGCTTATGGAAGTACAGAACACAAATTCACATCTGATTGCTGCTTGAAAAATACAGCCCAAATAATATTCTGTATGTGGAACAAGGGAGGTTCAGACAGTTAATCATGCTTGCTTGTTTTGTTGTTTAAAAAAAAATAAATTTAAAAGAGACCCTTAACGACCTAACAGGAACAAAGTTCTTCCTTCAGTAATCCATTTTCAGGAAGTGGTCTAAGAGCAGTTGCTTTCAGATGGTCAAGATAACTATAAATATAATCCCAAATTCACAAAGATTAAGACACCATATATTGCAGGAAGCAGGAAAAAAAAAAAAAGTGTATCAAAGGAGATTGGCAGTAATTGTTACTCTGTTTCAGTGTTCAGGCCTGAAGGCAACTGCAGTGCAGCAGCAGCACCTCCTCCACCCCATCCCCTCGCGAAAAAGGAAGTCACTTTGGAAGTGCCTGTATATGGAAATACCTACTTTCTACACTGAAGAAGTTCTGCTTTGGTTTTTGAGGAAGAGCTGTTTTTCAAGTCCTAACAAGTTCTGTGTGCTTGTTTTGCTTGCTTCAATTAATACCAGTTTGATTGGCATCTGAGATTAGCAGTCCCATTTGGTCCCTTGGACAAAATGTTTCAATATTTTACTCTCCAAGTTCCACACACACAGCCCCCATACACAGAAGGCTGTGAGGGAAAGAGGATTTATCTCCCATGACAATCTGTAAAACCTTTACATAATAATGCAGTCCTCTTTTGGCTGAAAGCTCACAGTGGACTGTAGCCCTCAGAATAAAGGAAAAGAGTAGGAAGACCAAAATGAGAAGCATCTCTCCCCAAGGCAGCTATGATGTGCTCTGCTATTGGCTCTACTATGATTGCTATCAGCTCAATACTGGATCCTCCACCTCATTTTTAAACAGTAACTTGCACTTATATGGAATGGATCAAGTAATCAAGCTTTTTTTGTTCCTGTGTATTTTGATCCTATAAAATGTGCAGCTGTAACTCTAAATTTGCCCTGGCCAATGGTGCTAGTGTCTACCAGTGCAATGAAAAGCACATCCAGTGAAGCAAGTTACAAAAAACACTAACTGTATTACAAAAATACTGTGTAAACCCTTTTGAGGTATTCCAATGCCATGGAAGAGCAGTTTCTCAGGCTCTTATTCTTTAAATAATAATAAAAAGGTTAGCCTGACAATAAAGGTGATGGTCTAAGAATTTAATGTGTTACTCCACCCTTGTCTGTATCTAAGATCCTACTTTCTACAAACTTAAGTCTTCAAAAATAACAGTAAGTGCTTACTTCTAGGTGTGCAAAATGTTGCCTGTGAATTGCTTCAGTATAGGCAGCATGATAAAACAAAAAGTCACTTCCATGTATTCAGTATCAAGGCAGTATAAACTTCTCCTACCTTTGGTTTGATCCAAGCCAAACACACATTTAAAGAAGACAAATACAAAAAAGCGCCAAGAGTAAAATCATACTGTTGATTTAAGGACAGTTTCTTGATTATTTTTTTTTTAAACTCCGTGACATTTTAAAGTGCAATATAGATATCTGTTTAGAAATGGTGAACTAAAATTTAAGAAAGTTTCTTCCCACTTGAGGGCAAAAGTAGAAGTTGCAGCATCTCTCCACAAAGATCTGTCTCAAATTGTGAGAGCAGATTGCTTGAGAAATATTCTTTGTTCTTGTGTTTCCAACAATAGAAGCATCTCACCTTTTTCCTTGAATTCATGCTATTCCCAAATTCTGCTTCATTTTTTCATATACAACATAGCTGATGCTGACAGCTGGAAGCACTTTCATAAAATTTGGGGCTATGCCCCTATAAAGTCCTCTGATTCCCTCTGTAGCAATAATTCTTTGAAAGAGACTGACCATATTTAGCTGCGGAGCTCCTTCCACTGAGGCTAGAACAAAAAGATACAGTGTTATACAACAGTTCTAGTAATATTAAAATTCTTAAGTATTAAAACACCTGTGTGGTGAACTTACTATCACCTCTAGGGCTATTGATTAAAACTCAAGTCCTCACAGAGAGTCTCTTTAATCCCAGACATTTGAGGTAGCCTTGTGTCTAAATCCCACTGAAAAGCATTAACCACTGGCATTCCTTCAGAAAGCCAGACTCCTGTCTTTAAGTCTGTGCACAAATGTCAGCTATGAAACTGTTTTTATTAAATGTCCTCCAGAGCAGACATTGCTGTCTATCTTCACAGGATGATGCAAGTCCTTTTCACTTTTCCTCTAAAATTTAGGGAACATTGTATATTTCAGTGTACCCAGACTATGACAGGAGAGCTCTATACCTGGTAGTCTTGTATGGAATGCAGCTCCCAGTGTACACAGAGCACTAGTATCTGTTACATTTCAATCAAGCATAATGAAGAACAATATTGAGGGTTAATAAGGAGAATGGACCAACACTAAGAAGAATTTTCCAGATCATTCCAAGTTGTTGTTTTTTCATTCCCCTGTCTCTGCTACAGCTATCAAAAATGATACAATTTTGATGTGATCACACAAACGTTTTCAGTACAACAGGACTCACCTTGAGCCTGCATGCGTGTTCTGATAAGAGCAAGAGGGTAACTGGCTAACTGCCCACATGTGCTGGAAACAGTACCACATCCCAACAACACAAAAACACCTGGGTTTGCAGAGCTTGATGCATAGTGTTCTAGCCAGGTACTCTTTAAGAGCTGCCAAGATATAGAATGAAATAGTAAGAGAAGATACCTGCATTCAGCCAAGTAGACAAACATATCTTCCTTCATAACAAAGCTTAGGTGCTCAGTCCTGAAGAGCACACTTCTCACTGCACCAGTCCTACTCACTCTTAAAGTGCACAGGTAACACCTCTGCACACAGGTAAAGACTTGAACCAGACTGCAATAGTTAATGCCTAGAAGATAAGTCCTTAAAAAATTCAGCATCAGATACAGTGCCCTTTTCCTAAAGCTGTTAATACTGTTCTGGGGAGAAAGAGAGGTACACAACTTGGCACTCCACAGCATGCAATAAAAGCTCACACAGCTGTGCATGTCACCTCATGCAGACGAAAGGATACAAACTGTAGAAAAGAACTTCCATACTCCTTTGAAAACACTTGCTCAAGCAGTTCTGCTGATTACTCCTGCAGTGTCACAAAAAGATTTGTCTGGACTAGAGAAAAATTTAGTTTGTGCATCTGAGTTACTTGACACACTTCAAAGCAACACTTAGGATCTAAGGTAAATAAAATATTATAACCATTGCTGATGAATGAAAGAGGTGCCAGTTCCTCTTGAAATGAAAGAGGTGTTTGAAACTCTTTACAACTCTATGTCAGTCGCAAAATTCTGGTGACATGCATGAATGCAGAAGGAATTCAGGTTACTATAGTTCAACTATAAATCAGAGAAAAAGCAAAAATAATTCTTAAGTATCATACATGCAGGATAGATAACATGAGTATAATCAGGTTTTTGAGACCTGTATTTGCTATGGAATAAATATGTTCCAGTCCAACAGAGCTACTAAAAATTGCATGTTGTATTGCCATGGTCTATATAATCCTGCCTTTTGAGTGTATTTCTTTGGAACTGTTGGGACCCATGAGCACAGACACTCCTCCAGGAGGGGCAAGCAAAGAAAACTATTAAAGTCTAATAAGATTAGTGGAAATTCTCATTTATCTACTTTAAATAGAAGGCAACTGTAGTATTACAAGCACATTACAAATACAACTAATAATGCAGGTGTATTCTAAATAATATTTATCCTTTTTGTAAATTAACTAATGAAAGCAACATGCATTCAGTCATCTAAACTCACCTCATAAACAGCAAGGTCAATGCCAGCATAAGGAATTATACCCAGAATATTAGGAATATAGCCTTTGTAGAAGGCCTTTACACCTTCTCTTTTTAAGATCTTCTTTGCACAGTCAAACATTCCAGAATATTGCCCCGTTTTTCCCACAGCCAGTCTGGTCTTTAAAACCTAAAGGAGAGAAAACAGTAGTCTTAGTTACATACCTATTCAGTAACGTATTTTAAGAACAAAGGAAAACACAAAGTATCACTCTGCTTATTCAATCATCTGGAAGTGCTCTGCATTTTGGTACTTCAGATCTCCTGTGATAACTACTGTTAAGGCTTTGTTAGCTGTAGGCTTTTTCAGGTTTATTATTAGGGCAGAGTTGCACACATAATATCATAGACTAGCTTACAAAGTATTAGTCTTTTAAAATTACACTTTAGCTTTCTTTTCTTGATTAAAACAAGCAGATTTTTTTAACAATTTGAAGGCAACAGCACGGGCACTATTCAATAGAAGCAGTAGTTACAGAAGTCAGAGCATTAACATACTAGCAGATCACACTTCTGGGAACAACAAAGCATATTAAGAAAATAATCTTTCAAAAAGCACAAGACTGAGAGGTAGTTAAGGGACATAAATATTGTGTCCAACTACTGAAACCCAACATTGGATTAAAAATGCAAGTAAGTCTATACAGCATCTTCAGACAAAGAAATTAATAAGAGTATCCAAAAGAATCCACAGAGGAAGTTTCCTGAGCAAGAATCTGGCCTACTTTAAAGCCTCATTAGACTGCAGCTTCCTCAGGAGTTTGCTGGCACTTTGCTTTTCTCTTTTACTTAGAAACACCCTAAAAACCACATATAGGACAGTATTATAACTTTGTTAGGAAGATAAGAGCATTTTATTGGAGAGTAGTTCACCTGTCTCCATTGATCAATGCAGATGATCTACATCACTTCAGTTATTGCATAAAACATTTTCAGTTATAGAATAACTCGACCCATCTCTGTACTCAGGCTAGCTGTGATTCAGTGGCTCTAACAGCAAGGATGCATTTTAAAGGAGATCATTATCACTGTCACCAATGAAAACAAAAACAGCTAAGTTCTACTCCTACAGACACTTCTCCCTATGCAAAAGCTATTTAGGTTACATTTTCCATTACTTTCAAATCTTGTTAGTATTATATAGTATGTGAAATAGCTACCCTAGAGCAGTTAATAATTGCAACAGATGTAGTACCACATACAAGCATGACCTGCAGAGGAAAGAGCAGTTAATCCATTCAGCCTCAACTGTAGCTGTTTTGTTCACGCTCCACACTGATCTCCTAATTAGACCCAGCTCCCAGGCACAATGCAACAGAACTTCATCAGTTCTGCTACAGACCTTGCTTACATACACAGTGGGGGAAAACATGTATGCCAGATTTACAAAGTAGCTTAAATAGGTACTTAGTTTTAAATGTCTTCTTAGAACTTTTTTCTGTGAACTAGGTTTTATTTTAAAATTGCTTTACAAAATATTAGACAGCTAAATGCACCTAAAAACTACAAGTATCAATTAGTATAGTCTAAAATGCCAAGTAATGAAATTCTGAAAGGAAGTAAAATACAACAGAAGTAAAAATACATTAGTATATAGGAATACAGAGCAATTCCTAGAATACTTTCAAGAGCAAAATTACTTTTACTGTGGAAATGAACCAGACATTTGGCAGCATTTCCAGTGGAAGAAGATTCTCTGCTCCTTACCTCCATGGGATAAATGGAAGTTTGTGCTGTTGCTCCTGCCAAAGAACCAGATACAAATCTTTCAATGGTGCCTAAATTCCCATCATCCTTAGTGAGTATCTTCTTATACTGTATAGTTAAAACACAAAATAAACATCACATGCTTCTTAGTAGAGGCAAGAGTTATTAGGAGAGGCAGGAGTACAGCATAAAATCTCTTTTCAAGCTGTACTCACTTTTTCATGTCTACAGTCAGGTTTACTAACCCAACAAATTTAGAACTATAGTCACTGCAACTTTGGACAAAGATTACCATGAACGCAATTAATATTCCCACCTGAAAAAATCCTTCAGACACCTCAACTACCCTTCAGTACTCTCAGGTATTCTACAAACATCCAACACAAGTGTGCTCTGTGCACTATGGCCCCTAAATAACAAAGAGGAACCAAACTCTCTTGCAGATGCAGTGCTCCCATCAAAGAATGGAAGATCAACTTCCAGACACTTCCAGAGCTGTAACTACTTGGTCATTCAAGACAGAGACACCATCATGCAAGAATGTGCATCAGTTCCTGAAGGCAGAGCAAGGGTACAGAACAATGTGCTCAGTTACTCTATGGCACCAAAATCTGCCAGCCAGTATTAAAATATCTCAAAGTTTACTTTTGTGTTCCTTGTATTTCATAGTTAGACAGATTATGTGGAATATGTTCATTTAGTCTTACTTGAGGCACTAGCAAGTCCCACAGAAAAAAAAATAAAGATCATTTAACTACACCAGAGCAGAAGTTCATTTTCCAAAGGAGGATTAGGCCTTAACATGATGCTTAAAGCTGATTCAGAGGTAAATATAACTCTGAAATCCAGGATGAGGGCATCCTACATAGCACCATATTTGACTTAAAAAGAACTCTACATAAATTCAGCCAGCGTAGCGTGCTAAGTTTTTGGTTGTCACTTCAAATCAACAAACTAGGTATGAATGCAGTACTCCATATAAAGCTATGAAGACTGGAAGATAGTTTCAAATCTGTAACAGATTCAGTGCAGTTACACTGCTTATAAGGCAAAATCTGTCTATTACGAAGTATTCTATTAACAGAACAAATAGACTGTTTAAAATCTTAAAGTTACTCTGAATTTCTGTGACAAAATTTACAACAATAAGGACTCATACATAATACAGCCGTGTAAATAACGAACAGTGAGAGTGATAGTATTTCTTATACCATCATTTTAATTCCTTATTTACTGACCTACCTGTTCATATGCCCAGAACTTAATAGCTGTTTCAGGAGCTATTTTCACAACATTTACACCATTTCCCCTCCAGAGGGATCGGACACCACCTTCTTTCAACATTTGCTTAAAACCACTGGCTATATTCATTTTGTTTGATTTCGAACCATGAACCTAAAATAAATGAAAGCCACATTAAAGAACACTGCTCTGACTAGATTGTAAAACTCATCACTCAAGTATTAAATTGCTTAAATATAACAACTAGCAAAAACGTCCATTATTGAAAAAAACTCTTATTTTAGTGGCACAAGTAGTAGAATATCTTATCCACATTTTTGTCAATGTGATTATGGAAATCACACCTTTCATGACACAAAACATGAATATTGTCAAAACATAACTAGATATTCAGATTTTAGATATTTTATTTGGCCATCAGTTTTCCATGACAGCTCTGTAAAAACTGAAATAGTACATTGGAAAACTAAGAAGTTCTTGAACATTGCACCTACCTGCATCATCACTTTAAGGCGATCTAATGGTGCTGTACCTGTTCGAGACACAGCACCAGCCACTCCTCCTGCCAGCAGCTGTTTCCACCATTGTCCAGTCTTCTTCTCTTCCTCTGTGAACTCATCTGGAACAGTCAAACTGTCTCCTATATCCAGCACCTATTAGAATCCAAAGCAAAGATGTGCAAACAACTATTTCATTCCATCACCTTAATTTTATCCACAGTTTTAATTCCAAATTAATCGTTTACCTAAGAACATTTAAATAAAATGCTAGTTAAAAAAAAAAAGTCTAATTCCCATTCTATCATTAACTTGCTATGGATTGCTAATTTACTCAATGAGCAGCAACCCTAATGACTTCTACATAGATACTGAAAAGAAACACCACAGACCTACCATTTCAAAGACTGCACCATCATCATTAAAAATTATGGCAAAGTTCTGCCTTGAGTGTGGCCCAAACAAGGACATTTTGTCATGATCAGAGAGACGTTTACAGTCAGCACTGAAGCTCACACACTTATATGTTGCAGCTAACCTTTCACTGGACAGCCTCCTGGGATTAGTATGGTAATCTCCTAAGGATGCTAACAGGAGATTTCTCTCTCATGGTAATTTATTCACACATGTGTGACTTCTCATTCCCCTGCTTCTCCCCCCACACTCCAACAGCCATTTCAATTAGCATTTTTATAGCTAGTAGATCAGAATATTCTATTTCTGGTAACTGTCATGTATTAATTTACAAAATGACAAGTTTGACTAATGCTTTATAAATTTTCTTATAATCAGTCACACCAAAAGACACGTTAATGACTTTTTTCAGCGATTACAGTTTGAAACTTCATCAAGACATGCATGTTTGTATTGCCACTCAATTTGATCAAAGAACATAACTATAGGCTTTAGTGACAAAGCTGTACAAGATGTACAAATATGGAATCTCATGTATCACTTAAACAGTCTCTGTTCTTCGTGTAATTTATAACCATGATATATGAGGAAAAAACAACAAACACTGTAGATAATGCAAAGCCAATAGTATGCACAAATTAGAACTATAAAGGAGTAAGAATGTTTTAGTAATAATAATAAGTACTCACCAGAAAGCATGTTAACTGATAAACTTTTTATTTTTAGCTACTGCTGATCTTAGTTGTAGACACTACATCCCTATTTACACCCCAGACCCTTTTTGTTAAGTAGACCTAGTACTGCCATGGTCATTCGGAAGACAAGAATTGCAGGATGCAGATCACAGATACAGCCACTGGACAAGCAGGAGAAGCACCAGCTATTCTGGATATTGAACATAGAACAGATTGCTTGAAAAATCCTTTCATCTTTCTGAATTTCATGCTTTCCAAGTAAGGTATCATCAGTTGCTCAACTACATAAAATTATCAAAAGGTCAATCAGAACTCTCAAAATACAAATTCAGTGCTCTTAGAGACATAGACATATCTACCAGGGTTTAAACCTCATGTCTACCAAGCCTTAAACACAACTACAAGAAAAAATTAAATTCAAGGATGTTTATAACAGAAAGGCCTCAGCTACCAACTCATAGTAATTCTATGCCAATGCATCTATCTGTTCAGAAGAGTCTAACAGCAATTTTACAATAAAAACAGAATTGGAAGAGCTGTCAATGCCAACCAGGCATGTGAGGTCACATATCTGCCCTTATCTGAAACACCAGCTGTGTTGTCATATAGCTGGGTCTTGCTTGTTGTGATAACTGGGTCATCAGCTGACTGCAACACTGGAAGATCACAACAGACTTCAAAAATTTCTTCTTGGGGGCAACCAATGACAGTCTATAATTTAAAAATATATAAATTTTCTGTTTAATAATAGTAATATAAAGCATTTTATTGGAGTTAAGGTTAGGGTTTTTTTTTCCACAAGGTAAGCTGGGACCAGGACTATCTGATCTTATAGCAGTGCTTCAAGTGTTTTCTTCAGCAAACAGGGATCTAACTCCCTTTTGGCAAGCATTTCTGAATTGACACCATACAGCACGAAACACTCAGCTTTCAGATCTCTGCTTTTTATTAAGAAAATGCTGACTAATGTCTGAAAATATAAATAGTCTCACTATAGTCAAAGATATGTCTTTACCTAACTTCATGGATCATTCAAATAATCTCCAGGAAGGATTACTATTAGTTTACTTACCTTATTTTATATTTTTAAAAGTCAGTCACTGAGATGGCAAAAGCTTCAGTTAATAGTAACTTACACAATTATCTATACAGTGGATAGCCTACTGCTTTGTATTACATCATTCTTAAATTGTATAGCACAAGAGAGTATACACAGAAAATCACTAATGACACTGGTGATTTTATTATAATATTACGATTTAAATGCAAATACTGAACTAACTTCTATGTAAGAAACAGTTGAAATGTTTCTATAATTTGTTTCAACACATCAAAAGCACTGAGTATAAGAAAATACTGTCATATATAATATAATATTTAATATTGTGGTTATATTCCTGTGGAATATCTCCACATGAAGAAAAAAATTCCTTCCTAAGAATTAGTGATAATAATTGGTAAAGTTTAGATTAAGTTCTTCGTTCAGAAGAAGCACCATGCTACTTTGTTGGTAAATGGAAGAGCACACAGTGAAAAGGAAAGCCAAACAATCAAATACAGGCATGCTTGAAACACAATTGTCAAGCTGTTATACTGCCAAGTAACCCAGCAGAGATGAACCTAAGAGCTGTATAAAGTTAAAATAAAAGTTAAACTTACAGTGGAATGTTTCCAATATCGAATTATTTCCTCAATGTCCGCAGCTGGGTTAAACATAAAATGATCTCTCCACTCATTCCAGTCTACTGTCATTGTCCCATCAGCATCAATACTGAAAAGAAACTCAAATATATAAGGAAATATCAGGGGTGAGGGTCTGTTCTGTTTTGTTGTCTTTTTTTCTTTTTTATATACTGGCCATCACAGCAGTGACAACCGACTGCAAATTCAAGTCTAAATCTGCCATGGCTTTTCAATACCATGCTTTTGTTATACAAATGTATCTGGCACATTCCATCTAAAAACATAATATAATGCTTCATTCTATCAACAGCATTTGCAGGGAAATGAGGTAACATTGTCCTGACAGAATCAGATGCTCAAATAGTTAGCAGACTTACTATCACCCCAGAACAGATGGAGTACATGAGAATTCCTATAAAGGCACCACTGAAGGTACCAATACCTTTCAAAGTTATAATCCCATTTATCCTGTTCTCTGAATTATAAAAATATAATAACTAATAATACAAAGAAGCTGAAAATACTCTAAGAAATAGCAATTCCTGACCTTTGCAGGATCTTTTCTGCCTGTTTTTCTGAAATGCTTATACCCAGTATCTTGAGGGACTGGACAACTTCTGATGCTTCAATTTTTCCTTGAAACATTGAAAGAAATATGTTACATATTTAAAACATGGAGCTTCATACACTTATAACCTCAGAGCTCACCAAGGTCCATTGTAACACCTACGTAATAGCAAAGATAATTCAAAATAAATTTAAACACAATCTATTTTGATCATTTACTAGATGGACTGAGCAAAGGTAAGTACATTAAAATCATGTCACCAAATGAGATGCAAACATTCAGTGAGTTAAAAACTATTCTGTCTTTACAGATACTTAAAAACTTCCATTTAGTTTCTCCATCTGGGGAACAAAGAGCTCCAGATCAACGGACCCAGAATAAAAAGAAAAAATACTATAATAATTTATTATTTCAACGTATAAACTATAATTATGATCCTATTGAGGAAAGGAATTGGGGGTTCCATATTCACAACTTTGTCTTCAGTTCAGACAAGGAGTATAAATTAAAATAACTTTTAACGCACTGTCTCTTCAAACTATGTTTGAACAAATAAATAACTCCATACCATCATTGTTTTTGTCCAGACTCTTGAATGCCAGTTTCATCTTTTTCTCATGATCTTTAAGATACTGCATAAATTCTTCAAAATCTAGCTGTCCATCCTGGTTAGTATCTCCAGCTTTGAAAATTTTCTGTTGAGAGAAAATTCAACATTTGACTTATCCAAATTACAGCAGCTCACAACACAACAGCAGCACAGCACAGCCCTGACTTAAAAAAAAAAAAAAGCATCATATTGGCCACTTCAGGAAAATATCTAAGCATACTTCTCAGAGGTAGATTTTGAGAATTTTAACACATATTCAGTATTTCATGAAGAGATGAAACACTCAGCAACAAATACAGATTTAAGAAAGCATTCTTTATTATTTACACAACTTTCCCAGCCCAAGATTTAAAGGTTCCTTACCAGCACTGGCAAGTTACACCTACAGGTGTAAAATAATTTAAGGAGGAGAAGATGGAGAACAGAATAAAAGTCATGAAAGAGAACAGCTTTAAGTCTGTGAATTTCCTGGTTATACAGGAAATTTGTCAATGTCACGAAAATTAAACAAATAGTCTTATCTATCCTTTTTAACCCAGTGAATTTAAGAATTATAAAGAAAATACACAAATAGCAACTATTTAACTGCTCACAAAAAAACCCCAAACAAATACAACTGTCTTGGCTGACTAGCACTCCCACACCCCAGGTTTTGAAAAGGCAGGGCTTTTTCCTTCCATCTGAAGCCCTGACAAAAATTTAAGACACACAACAATAGATGTGTAACTAGGAGAAGCACAGTTAGCTTCCATTTTTGTATGGGTTTCTAGTAACTGTCCGGCAGATAAGAAACATCTACATGCAAAATGAACTACAGGGTGAATGCATGGTATACAACTGCCTGCACTGCAGGAAACAAGTCTGAAATACAACCTAGGCATACACTTCAACAACAAAAGGCCAGAACAATTTGCCATCTTTTGTAGGAAGGCATACTTTCTGTAAAAGGGAAATGACAGCAGCCCCATCAAGGATCAGCCTGTAACTGCTGAGGCATATCTTCACAGGGAAAGCACTGAGAAGAGCAAGGCACAGGCTAACAAGCCCTGTGGGATTTATTAGCTTGGGCTTTTTGCCACAGCAAGGGCTGCTCCACACAGGGAGGGCTGCCGAGAGAGCAGTAGGCAAGGCCCACACCACAGCACCATGGCCACCTTCCATCTGCTCTTGCACTTCCACAGCACTGCTATCTTCTCTGGCAGGATGTGGGGGCAGGGACATCCACACCAAACCCCTGCTCTAAAACACAAGATTTAAGGGGAAACCATGCCTCACCTCTTCATTTGGGCATCAGTCCCTGTGCTTTCCCTCAAGAAGTGAAATCCTAGAGGGGTAGTACTCCTTACAAGATGAGCAGGAAAACAACCTGACAGCACAATCTCTTCATAATTTGCAGTAGGTTTCAGAGCACTTCAGGGTGCATATAAAGCATACACCAAAAATCCTTCCAGATATCTTCTATTTTGCAGCCTGCCTTGCACAACTATAGTTTCTGAATAATGTAACTCTAAAGATTTGTATGGGTATTCTAATCTGCAAAATCTGTTTTTAATCATTTTGTTTACCTTCCCTGTAATTAGTAGAAGTCCTCAAATGACCTAAGTGCAACAAATTCTAGCTTACAGAAACTAAACAAAGTTGAAAACTTTGGCAGATGTGTTGCAGGTCTAAAAAAAATTAAGACAGCTGGATACGTTTATGTTGCCTCCTTTGTCTTTTCTATCCCTCTACAAAAAAAAATACTTCCATGTTTAATCTAAAAAAACTCATAATTCACAAGATTATAATAAATTTATCAATGAAAGGGAGGAACATTATGTGGTACTCCACAGTGAAATAATAAACAAATTCCTTCCCTCCCATCATACAGCAAGCTGTGCACAGTAAAATAAACTCAAGTTACTGTATACGCAAAAAAAAGTGTTTGGTATCAGCTTAGAAAAATAGTATTCTTAGTATACTCCTAAATCCAGCTTGACTGTTGTTTCTAGTAATAACCTGTCAACTAAAATATTGTCATCAATTCAGTTTCGTGCTCTTGCCAATAAGGTCAGGGCTGGTCAGAATTTCCCATAACAAAATCAATAGTTTCTTTATTGAAGTTTACAGATGGATTCCTGAATTAAGAAAGTATTAAGAATTAAGCCTCATTAAGAATGGGTAATAGATGAATAATTTAAAAAAACACCAAACCCAAACAACAAACAAACAACAAAAAACACAAAACACCAAAAAAAAAAAAAACCTAATCCAAAACCACGATTAAAAAAGAAAAGAGAAAAGAGTGCCCCCTCATATATACTCCAGTTTCAATCTGGCTTGTACTCCATACATGGCATCTAATAGGGCAGGCTCCAAATGTCCTGCTAGATTCAAGCAATCTAGTAAGAAGAGGTAATTTATGTGGTAGCAATACACACCTTTGGTGTGAACTCCAATCAATGCAAATTTTAGTATTCCCTACTGCTATCTACACAAACAAAACTGTAGAACAAGGCAAGTGTTTTTCTGGCCCTCAGATGTGACAAAACTTTAACTGAATTCCCATTACAAAATCTTCACTGCTGAGTATGACATGAGCCAAAGAAAACAGAAAATTCCTGGGAGGTTTAGAGAGCTGGCAATTAGTGTGTGTGAAGGGGGGCACCTTTAATTTCATCTGCCAAATGAGCAGATTTTATATTGCATCAACTAGAAAAGGATAAGCACAAACATAACCTCCATTCTCTACTTTTGTTTTAGTTATTTTCCAGACTTCAAGCCAGTTTCAGGCACTCAGTGCAGAACAGAAGCAACAGGGAACAAAACATAAAAACTTCTTAGTGTCTATGAAACATACAAATTAATATGCATGTTTCAGATTTAAACCAGTAATTTGCAAGTTTTTTAAACTAGAAGAAATGCTGAAAGGAGCTTGCCTTCCCATTGGAGGTCAGAAACTTCCTGGTGGGGTGTTATATACTCGATGGGCAGAGTCAGCAGGAAGAAACTTAATTGATTCTGTGTCACACTCGCTCCAAAGTACAACCTGCCTACTGAGAGCATCAAATAATAATTCAGGATGGAAGGGACCTCTGGAAGCCATCAAGCACAACCCCATCCCAAAGCTTTTAATCCCAAAGCACTTTTAATTAGATCTAATTTCTTCATGTTGCACAGGACATCTCCAAGGATGGAGATTCCACAGCCTCCCCAGGGCAACCTGTTCCCACATTAAATCATCCTTACTTCTGTTCAACAAGGAATCCAACTCTGCTGTTCTACATTTAATGTACTACCAGATTTTGCATGGTTACAACCACTTGTCACAGTGCCACTTCCTGGTTCACCAACTTCTCTGATGGAGAACTGGATGCATTTTTAAATAGGCATGCTTACAACAATAGAGCAGGAACCAAATTAGATGCCAGTCCTTGCTTGGAAGTCTTAGGAAACAATGATCAGTGTGCCTGCCTCTTAAAACCTGTCATTTCTTGCTACAAACTTACTGTGGGATCACCACCCCTTTCCCAAAAGGAAAACTTTTTTTTCAAGACTCGCCATTTCTATTCTCATTGTCTAAAAACTAACTCCAAGCAATAAAGATAACTCTTTAGATACAATGAAATGGTGACCGTGCAAAGAACTGCTAATCACTGATAGCTATAGGAAGATGGTTTAGATTATCTTTCCTTTTAATTCCGCAGGCCTTCACACACATTGACTACAATGCACCTGTGCTGAACATATGGTCATGACAATCCTGCCTTTTTCTATTTTTTTTTAATTCTGATACTTTTAACTTTTGTTCTTTCTCTGCTGTGTATTTTGTTAATACAGCTGCTTTCAAAGTCTCCTGCACAGCAAGGCAACACCAATCTGAAGACCCCTGAGCAGAAAGAAACACTGAAGTATTTTGTTTTTAACTTTCTGTGTTACATAAAGCAGTTACAGTGTTACAGTGTTGAATTCCTACTCCAGAAGACCTCTGTATTTGGTGTGGAAACCTAAGCCAGCAGGTCTGTTGAAAAAAAAAAAAAAAAAATCAAAGCTACACACAGGCTTTAAATATACCTAAAAAATCCTAATGCCCTGTAAGTGGCCTGGTGAATTATTAGATTACTCTGTGACAAAGTTATGAACGTTAACACATTAATAGCTACAATGTAAAGATAGAGAATGCAAGACACTAGAAATCTTAATGCTTTTATGTAGACTTTTCAATTCAGTTTAATTTTAATATTTCTTAGTATTATTATTTGTGTATTGTGCATAAGCCTTCAGCTCTGGTTATAAAGCTGAAATGTGCATGAAAGGCAGGCTGCTCAGTACAAATTATCACCATCTATTCATTAGCTTGCTATTTCAGCTAATTCATGTAAAGAATATTTAAAAGGAAGTGATCCATCATTAAGTTACTGGGTGCTTCTGGCTTCCTATTTACCAGGCACAAACAAAATCTACTTAAATATATGTAATTGCTGCAATTAGCTATTCATTGGTTTGTAATCTGTGACTAGAACTCCAAAGGGCACAGCAACAAATATTGCATAGAAAAAACATCAGCACCACAGCAAGGGCAGCATCATGACCTTGGCCATTCAGACAGTTCACATTTTCTTTTAAAACTATAAGTACTATATATGTAAAACTAACCATGCCATTGCCTTCTCCTCCCTTTTTTTCTATTCTTTCCCCCTTCACCTCCAAAATAATTAGTGCCAGTTGTTCATACAGCTTAGTATTCTACAATTATAAGTTAATAGACTATAATATAACCATAATACAAACTAAGTCACAGCTTAAGTATATGTAACTTTTCTCTCTTTACTGGATACATACCCTACAATGCTAGAAACTTATGTTGTCATTTTCCTATCTAAATCTGACAAAACTAAACACATTTATGACACACAATGATAACTCAAGAATCAGTACTAAAGATTGCTAAAGGCAGCCTTGTCAAACTGCATCAGATGGAAGATAAATCCAGCACAAATGCAAAGGGCCTGAGGATGTGCCCACACAGCATTATAACCCAACCACTGAGTCTACATAACACACTAATGAACTTGACTGCCACTGAATCTCCGCAAATCCCACAACACTGCATTTTGAGCAGAAGACTAATTTGTGCTTCCTCCAAAAAACTCCCAGCTTGGTTCAAATGCTGCATTCATATTTATTCACTTCCCTCCCAAAGGACACTGCCAACATATAAACTGTACCCAAGCAGGCTCTTGCCACAGACAGACACTAACAGCCCCCCACCCAGAAGAGCAGACTGGTACCCCTCGCAGTAGCAGAGATGTTGCTATCTGCTGCAGAGCTGCCCCTGCCTGTTCTTTCTCCTGAGTGCTGCTCTTCCCTGCAACAGGAAAAGCTCAGCAGCACCCTGCTCACTGGTTCATTTCAGGTAACAGAATCTCTGTAAAATGAGCCTAAAAAGGAAGAGATACTGGAAAGCATGCTCATGACTTGCATGTCTTGCAGAAGCTGCTCCCTCTGGACCTGGATAAACTCTCTCAACTCATAACTATGAATTAGATTCCAAGAATCTGAAACAGGATAAACGGTAGATGCAAAGTATCCCTTTTACCTTCGTTCATCATCCCTTGCAAGTTACACTGGTATTTTTTTTACTTTGAACATACTTGGTAGAATTTTTTTTTTTCCATTAAACAAGAAAACTCTGCATGCCTTCCTTACAGCTATCTGAAAAGATTTGCCAGTTTACCTTGTTTATTTACCTGGCACACCCTGCTGTCTCAAGGGATTTAGCAAGGCATTCCAACATGCAGTTAAAAGGTCCTCCAGGGGTGGGGGTGCCCATATATGGTGCCTGGCATTCTTGCACTTTGCAACAACAAGAGGAAGAATACATCATTCACTGTACCCTGTCTCCATTCAGGAAAAAACCTATCAAGTTAGTATTTTAAAAATTCACTCTATCTCCTTGGATGTTCAAAGTGTTATGAAAACAAACTTAGATTCATCTTGCTCTTTCACATGGGGACTTAAAAGCTTCTGAAGTTGCACACATTGAAATGAAAATATGACTTACATGTTTGCTTACAACTGAAGTCAGACATATCACTGAAGATGTCTGTGGTATTTCACAGTTAAGTCTCCATAAGCAGACATTATTATAACACCTGAAAAGCAAAGTTCAAAGGAACTAAGCAGTTTGAGTTTTCCACAATCACATGATGTGGCATCTGTTTTGGTAAAACGTTGGAGAAGCCTGCCTATGCTAAATCTATAGTGTCAGGTTTTGGGCAGACTGCTAAGGTGAGAGAAAGCTTCATTTCACATGAAGAATGGCACACAGACATTAAAGTGCTGAAGCTTACAAGACTGAATTCGCACAGCACGTATGATAGTTTAAGAGTAAATATCTTCTGATCAAATATGCCCATGTTTCTTCTAAGAAGTTGCTGAAGTAACCAGTGCATTTTGTATGTTTCTTGCCAAGCTACAAAGTAACAAAGAAGCTTCAGTTAACTTCATCTACTAGCCTTCTAATTTTGCTGTGTAAGGAAAGTTACTGAAATTAAGAAAAGTCCAAACACCTTAATAAAAACAGCAGAGAAATATTCAAGAGCATATTCACCTCAGTCATTAGATATGTGCTTTGGAGACTAAGAACAGCTATGACAGATTTCAAGCTGTGAAGCCCTATCTAGCTGTAGGCTTTAGAGTCCAGAGGAAAGCACAGAAGGGCACAAAAAAAAGCACACCTGGCCCTGTTCTCACCCAGCCTCTCGCAGGGAGACGCAGCCCTGACACGCGCGGCCCTGACAGACGCGTGGCTTGACAGAGTTCTGGGTTCTCTTTGGTTTAAATGCAGCAACACACTTCAAGTGTCCTGAGTATTTTTAGACTTTGCTGAACTAAAATTTTCATAAACACAGTCTATTACTCTAAACAGACCATATTCTGGTTGCTGAGAATTTAGTCTCCTTGGGTCCTGTTTCCACCACAGAGAGGTGTCTCGTCCCGCTGTTTCTTCATCTAAGGAACCTTAATGTAGCCAAGGAATTATGTCAAAACCCGAGAAAGTCAGTCCAGTAAGATCATTACATTGTTTCCAGAATGTAGTTATTTGTTTCAATAGCATCTTTCTACTAGCTCCAGGACTCAATGTATAAATACAACTAAATCTGACAGCTTGGCTGTTCCTACCCCGAAGTAAAGCTTGAAATACGGGGGTCGCCTCCTACAGGTTTGCTGTAAGGATTGATTGCAACAGAAGGAAAGGGTGAACAAAAATAGTACTTCATATAACCACTCACACCATTTATGGTGCTCCCGCCTACGAGACTCACAGCATTCTGAAGACACAGGATGAGATCATTTGAGATCTGATCCCAGCATCTATTTTGTGTCTCTCTGGACAACTCTGCTGAACGAAGTGACCACACAATAACTGCTCATGTATTTTGTGAAGCACCATGTGATACTGTCACCACCAAATTCCTTCATAGGTGTTGACATTATGCCAGGCATCTTTCGAAAAGCTATGCAAAGCTAGCCATTCCTGGTGGGTAACACACTACAATATAAAACAGGTGTCATTCTGGCACCCTCTATAAAGCAGCACACATTTTGAATTTTCCAGTGGTTTACTTTTGCCTGTCAGGTACTGAGAGGAGGCAGGTCAAAGAGAACACTAATTCAGGAGCTTCTGTCACACTATGATGTCCTGCTAAGAGGAAAAAAAATGATTATTTCTTAGAGGAACATGCAGCCTACCTCCAAAGCTTACAGTATGTCTCACATCAACTCTCATATCTACGATGTTACTTGACCTAAAAGAGTGTCTCATCATACATTAAACATTAATAAAACTGCCAAGATGACTAATGAAAGGTGAAATAAAACAAGCATACCAATCCTCTATTACTCAAATGGATAGAATCTCTTTATCTTCTAATGGCATGCATGTTCCTTCTAGAGAGGACATTTCAAGAGGCAATACTAATTTGAACCACGAAGATGAGGACTGCAGAGGAACCAACTGATTTTGCAGTGAAACACAGTAACACTGGCACAATCCCTTCCAGGATTTAACCAGCTGCATCCCCCAGAAGCACACTGACCCATGTTTGTGCATTTCATCCCATGTCACAGAAGCCAGCCCTGCAAGACTATTTTTTGAAACCAAACCCAGACCTACATGTAGAATGTAGCAATAGTGCCACGAGGCACCAAAGCCTATTTTGTTTTAGGATGTCCCAAGATCTGCCCCCCATACACACACAGTGCCACTATGTAACATCACTACAATGATTCAACACTTAATAAAACACTTTTTTACCACGTCATAAAAAGATGTTTACTGAATTAAACATCACTGTAGAGTTAGAAGTGAAGTGGGAAAAAGCAGCTTCAAGCCACAAGAAACAACACAGGAAGCAGATCACCAACATAAAGACAGGAAAGAAGCTGGAGGCAAGTCTTACTGAAGCCCTCTTACTATAACAAGTCTAGTTACTAACCTCATTCAAACCGTGCCTACTATTAAGATTAAAAAAATGATCACATAGAAATTTCAGTGTACTCCAACAATTCTTCCACCCCTCTCGAATGTGCAACGTGACTCATGGCTTGTTTTGTTTACTCTATGTTTCTTAAGCAACTAAGGCAGCCAGTTCTTCCTCTCTACTACATCCAGGTAAATCAAGCTTATCTCTACCTATTTAATGGGTTTACTTCCATTTTATCTTGTAGTAACTGAGAATAGTTTGACACACAGATGTATACTGTTAATGAGAGGTACCACAGCATTCTTGAGAAAGAACTTGGAATGTCAATCCTAAATTTCTCAAAACTTAGGAAACATGTCACTGGTGTCTTGGGGCTTCTAGTGAATGGTGTGGGAAGACCACTCTCATTAAATGCCAAGAAATTAACTGGTCACTTGTTCCCCTTTTGTTCAATGTAAGTAAAAACCCCAAATTGTTACAGTCAAACTGGTACAACAGGTTTTCAACAATGTGTGTATAATATTTGGCTTAAGTTCACAACTAGCATACTGTTAATACTGACAACTCTCATGGATAAGCAAACAGGCCAAACTGTCCCTGCTTTATATACAAAAAAAAACCCCTGAAAACACAAAATATATTTATTTTAAAGATTATTTTGATCAGAAGCAATGTTGAAGTGACAATGTGCTTCATTTATACTCTCACACAAGCATCACTCAACTCATCAATATTACTTTCCCATAAGTATGAGAACTAAATATACCAAAAAGAGGTAAAATGGAGACCAAATAATGAGAGCATGGGAAAGAATTGGCAGGGTGTCCCATGATTAGTATAAGGCCACTGCACCTGAGTTATGGACCAAACATAGCTCTGCAGTCAAAATTTAAGTTCACTTTGCTGAAACTCTTTCAGAGTGTATGCAAACAGCTCGTACAGACAGGCAAGGCAGTGGAATGCCATCTAATCATTCTTTGTACTGAAACTAAGAACAGGACTGTTACAGTAATAGCTCCAGCACAGACCTCGGCTGTACCTGTTCAGCCTCACTGAACCTATGCAGGCACTACTGAAACCAGCTAGGAAAGAGAAGTTTCTCTCACAGGTACAGGTCAGATTTGTTACTCTAACTCAGCATTGCTCTGGAACACTTGATGACTCCCGTTTTACTGACTTGCGAGTTCACAACGTTGATAACAGGGACAAAGGAATGTATGAGTCCCACCCAATCACTGCAGAAGCCACAGCAGAGTCTGCTGTTTTGTGGTTTGAAGGCCACTGTTACAAGTGTGCGTTTTTAAACAGAAGGGCCTTGGTATCACACGCAGCCCATGCCAAGAAGAGTAATTTCCCTGTCCATTAATTCATGGAAACCTGGATTCAGTAACTAGGTCTGATACCACAACCCACTGTTACACAGGTTTACTCACCGGCTGCCTAAAGCAAGTTTACGCTAATTTATATATAATGCAAAACGCGTAGTGACAGACAAAAGCTGGAAGCTACCATCCTTCACCGCGCTGCAAGCGGAATATGCTATCACGTATCACACTAGGAAGAGTCAAAGGAAGTCGAGGGCCTGCCCATCACGAACACAAGGGCCGTGCCCACCCGGCGATCCCTCCGTCACCAGCCGTGT
>NW_009970724.1:12994535-13002278 GCF_000747805.2 Chaetura pelagica
GGCGGGAGAGAGGGCGGGGAGGCCCTCGGGGGTCCCCGGCGGGGAGCGGGAAACGAGCCGCTGCCAGAAGCGGGGGCTGCAGCCCCTCAGGCTCAGCTCACAGCTGGTTCCAGGGTTACAGGTTTGTACCTGGGTACATGTTTCCAGTGGAAGTAAAGAAATACCAACAGAAGTTACCTGTTTTGGATACTGTCTCATTCCAGTCACCAACGGCGGGGTTGGAGTTGTGTGAAGAGCCCCTGGTCTGTAGCCCATAAGGGCAGATTTGGAAAGAGGTGTTTAGCCTAACAGAACAAAGACTAGAAGAGGAAACTTCTGGGTTTTTTTCCTTCATAATTGCTTAATAAATAAATCAGTGGAGTAAATGTGAAAGAAACTACTTAAATGACACAGCAGGTATAAAGAACAAATGGATAGAAAATGTCAGCAAGCAGGTTCCTCATGAGAGAGCTGTGGTGAAAATAAAAGGCACTGAACAGAGTCTTGCTTTCCTAGTGCATAATCAGTCCTTACCCAAGTAAGGGAAGTCAGCCTCAGAGCAGAACATTAGTAGCCTTACTCAAGGAGTGATTAAGCTAACATGCTACAATTGGTGTTTGGGAAAGGGCTGAGAAACTGCTTAGACTTACATATATAAAGACTACCTAATTGCTTTACAGGCTCATTGAACCACAGATTAAGCAGGGTGGGAAGGAACCTCCGAGAGTCTGCAGTCCAACCTCCTGCTCAAAGCGAGCTCATCCATGAACTCAATTACTCATACCTCCAAGGGTGGAAACTGCACAGCCACCCCAGGTATCCTGCTCTGCCACCTGTCATCAGAGAGGAACCTTTTCACCTTCAATCCAGTTCAAGCTTCTCAGTTCATTTTGTGCCTTCTGTATCTTAGCCCCACACCATGAGGAGCCTGACTCCATTTTCTTTATATACTCTCTGTAGGTACCAAGGGGGTGGTGGCCTCCTTCTAAGTCCTCACAAAACTCACTCTTTTCCCAGTCGAGCAAGCTCAGTTTCCTTAACCTCTTCTCACAATGCAAATGCTCCAGCCCCCAGACATCTTGGTGGGCCCCTGCTGGACTTTCCAGTTTATCCATGTCTTTCAGGTATAGGAGAGCCCAGACCTGGACCAGGGTACCTAAATACAGTTCAGCTTGTGCAGAGTAGAAGGGAATAATCACTAATTTCCATCTGCATGCTCCTATTAACACAGCTCAGGATGTTGCTGGCCCATGCTCAGCGTGGTCTCTGCCAAGACCCCCAGATCCTTCTCAGCAGAGCTGCTGCCTGGCCTGTAACATTGCAAGAGGCTATTCCTTCTTACATGAAGTACTTCACATTTGTCCTTGTCAAATCTCATAAGGTCTCTCACCTCATTCCTCCAGCCTCTCTGAGGGGCAGCCCACACTCAAGCACACCAGGTGTTCCCCCACAGTTTGGGAGCATCTGGAAACATCATGAAAGCACATTCCCCTGCCTTGACCTAACTGATATGTTAAACAAGACTGGACCAAAGGTAAACGTGTTACTTTGTTAGCACACAGATAACATTGTATATTGGAATAGGCAGATTGGGAAAACACTTTACTCCTTTTTGGAATAAGGCAAGTAAACTGTGTTGATATCACCACAATCCAGCAATGTTATACTGCTAAGTAGTATGGCCTTTAATTCTGTTCTTCCATTCATATAATCATCCTCACATCTTTAGCTAATAAACTACAGTTGGTGCAACATTCCTTTTTACCACTAATCAAAAAGTGCAATAACTATCTGTACTAGCTATTGAATACAATAAGCAGAAATATTACATAAATAGGAATAAAACAGCGCTACATGAAGTTCCCATTGCATATCACTAGGTTTCTAATATCTGGTACTGTCATCCTCTAAGGTCTTGATAAAGTACAGTTATCTTATTGTATGAATATCATATTAAATAACTGTATGTATATATTAACACCATATATGAACTAGAACCACTCAACAATTAACACTAAACACCTGAAGCACACACTTAAATTCAACTTAGGCAGTTTTACCATATATTGTATGATAATGCGATTTAGATGTTCAACACCAGATAATTATTTCCACATGGTCAATAAAGCTATATGTAAGCACTCCCAGGAACCTGCAGGCACTGAGTGTTAACATTTTCCTAGCAGCACGGCAGACACCACATCTTGGTAATCACTTCAGAATTAATATATGTTATATACACACACACTTAGAATATTGTTTAACAATTGAATATAACTGTTACTTTACTGGTGATACATACCAGATTGTAGACTGATTATCTGCAGTGTGGGTTGAAGCAGTGTCTGATGTGGGATGATTGCCTAAAGAAGAAGCCATATAAATAAAAGATCAAGACAAGAAGAGAAAATCAGTGGGATACATTTTCTAAAAACTTTGTAGCTGTCATGAACACTTCTGAAAAGTTAGTGTCACTAGTCCAAAATTCAAGGCAGGAGGAGATGTACTTCTTCCTGAAGCAACAAGGAAGAAAAGCTAGTTTGGGCAGGTTTTACTTTCATAAATGCACCCTGCATAATTTTAATTTCTATAGTGTGCGTCATAATGCTAGGACTTGTGCAGGAAAAGTGGGCCACAGAAAATAGATAGTAGAGCTTGATGGCTAGACAATTAATACTAACAATAGATTCTGCTTTAACTTGCATGTGTGGCAGAAGGTTGGAAGTACAGGTCACGTTTCCTTGGTCCAACTGTTTATCTCAGATGTGAGGCAACAGTGAAATAGATTTTCATTAAGCAATCCCAGATTTGTGCTTGTCCCCCTCAAAATGGAGTAAGTAGCATAGAGCTGTGCAGAATATTTAAGTACTTTGGTTTTAGCATGACTTCGTCAGATATTGTGCATTTGTTGACAGATGAGCTATTAGATACATGCCTGTGAGGAGGCCCTTGCCCTTCTTGCCAGATACACACTCATCAGGCCTAATTACTCTGCTGCAGTCACATCTGAAACCAACCACAAACATCATTTCAGAGCTCTGCCTCATTTACATCTCTAACAAGAAAATAAATCTTTCCTATTATTTGGGAAATAGTACTACTATTACTATAATTTCTTCTATGAATGGTCTTATATGACAAGTTTTAAGGCTGCATCACTTCTAGAGTCCTTGCTTCTTAAAACCAAGTTTTGAATAGTCCACCATCTTGCACTCTGATTTTTACCTTGCTTGAACTGCATAGTTACAAAGGATATTTGAGTTAAGAAATACCTTTATGCAAGATATGCATCTAAAGCAAGGTTTTTGTTCTTAATTTTGTAACAATTATATTATTTGTATTGAGTATTATTATAAGGCTTTCTGATACCAACACTGACTATCAGAACATGAGAAACTTTCTAGAAAAATGTATGCATTTAACTTAATAAAACAAGAGCTTTTCGTTAGTATACATATTAATGCATGTATAATAAATGTTTAAATTGCATCAATACTATCCACTTAAAGGAAGTGCTATAAATATTGCAAAACCTCAGAAGCTAGAAGCAGACTTGATATAATTTATTAATAGATTAAAAGATAACTCAGCTGAATTGCATTACTCAGTGTTTGCTTTAGATACTGTAGCTCTTCTTCTGTGAACAAGGAAACACTTCGTAACAATCTTAAAATTGTGAAAATAAGCATGAGCCAAAAGTAATTTCTGGCTTAACTCTAGGGTACTGCAGTGAAGTTGAGCAATTTTTAAATGATGAGATCAAATCTAGTTCTGCTATGCAGTTAAAAAGTGGCCTACTAAGTACATGCAGAAATGTTATGTCCCTTGAAGGGGAAATATTCAGGACACACAGGAGAACACAATGGCAATAAATATTTAAAAGGCAACAGACAAACTTCAGCATTCTTCATTGTTTTGGGGTGAAATGAATACTTGCTCCATAACACAGATGCAATTAGCTCAGTTTAAAGCTGTCATAAAAGAACTTCAAAACAAATGTGTTTTGGAACATTACTATCATATAATAACAAGTCATGGTGAATTCCAATTATTTTACTTTTTAATTTATTTTTTCTTTACTGGTACTTGTCTTTTCTAGCACATGGCATTGAACTATTTTAACATTAAAAATATATTGTATCTTAATTCAGAAGGATTGGTGCTGTAATACACATAAATATTGCTTACAAATTAATATAGTGATATAATGTTGTCTATGAAGGTTAAGCTGGGTACACTTCTGACTTTTCCTGTGACACAGCACCATTTTGGAGAGCCCAGAGCACCTCATGGGATTTGGGCTGTTACCTGAGCTTCACTTACAGCACAGCTTTAAATAGCCATACCACATAAAGGCAGTGATCATTCAGAGGGTAGTCAGGGAGACTGCTCATGTGGGTTTGTACTAGACATGTACTGAGGAGGACTGAGACTTCCCCACATACTTCTTAAAGGAGCATGACAAGTGTCATGGTTATAGCCTTTAATTACCCACATTGCATTTGGCTCCCACGGAGTTCACTTTTTGGTTTAATTTAGCTTCAGACATCCAAAATAATCTCTTCCATGACCAAGATAGAGTGCTCACAGTTGATTGCTTGCTGCTGGAAGCACTGATCTGGGTACAGGTTGTGGCCCAGAGCTTATGGCAGATCAAGAACAGTGATCAACTGCAAGTCAAATCTAGAGACTATTTCAAAGTTCTTCTGATACCACTACTCCCAGGAAAAAGAGCTATAGGTCAGAAAAACAGGTGTCCAGCAGAGAAATTGTGCTTCAGAAAACAAGGCTGAGTGGAAGCACACACAACACATTAGCACTGTCTCCAGCAATGGTCTATACACTGGTGCACTAGAGAATTTAAAAATCCCAGAAACCTGGGCTTCATCAGTCCATAGAATCCTCTGCCCATAACACAAGCTCCCTCTTAACTCCTGCAGTTTTTTGACTGAAATCTGACATTTTTCAGGAGAGCAAACAGTCTTTGAATTATTTGGTTTATCCTGGGACAACTGTGGTATTTTGAAAAACACTTAAAACTTTGAGGTTTTATACGTGCTTGAGTAACATCCAACTTATTTAAAGATTTATGAGTTTCTCCTAAATTAAAACTCTAGTGCTTTAAACTTGCAGAAGCTTTACATCAATGACAACACAGGACTGTTACATTACCCACAGTGTTTATCCTTCTTTTGAAAAACTCCTCTGCTATTTTGAGAATCTTTGATTGACGATTCTAAATATATAAATAAATCTATATTTCTAACACTTTTGACTTTGATCAAGCAAGTTATACTCAATATAAAAGTTTTCAAGTCATCAGTTTCAGAATATAAATATAGCCCCTGAATAGAGTTAGGCTTTTTCAGTTAAGAATTACATTTGGAAAAACCTCCTAGGTCATTAGGCAACCACCCCTGTGATTGTTTTAGCAGTTCTCAGGGTGGCTGAGGGCCAGCTCTCCCCTCAGGAGCAGGAAGGAGAGTGCAGTAACTCAGACAGCCAGGGCCCACCCCACAGTACCTGAGCAAGAACAGGCATTGGCAGCAGCGAGGCAGGCCTGAGATCATACTGAGAACACACTCGGATACATTTTCAATAAAAAGACAGTCCTAAAATCACTCTACAGGTCAGTATCTACAGCAGAGGGCAGGCAGAACTACAACGTAGTCACCACCCAACGGACACACAAGGCTATAACAAGGCTCAAACAAGAAACCATGGCTCAGAGCAGAGTTTAAATAGGTCTCCTGGGCAGGGTGTGAATGAGGACCCAGGTGAGGCTGCCCAGGGCTTTTAGGGCCTGTTGGTGCACTCAGTATATAAACCTCAACTTCTTGAGAAAGTCAGTTGTTCAGAGGATGTGTTTGTGTTCAAGATTGCCTGCAGAGCACATGGTAGTCCATAGGATATAATCATTTTTGAAAGCTGTTTATTGTTTCTTCAACCAAGAGTAAATTGTTTCACAGTTTTTTTTAAGGTATTGTATAATAGGTGGACTGATTCTATTTATTAAGCTTCTAGTAGACAGTTAATCTGGTATGTATCACTGCTTTTTTTGTGATTCTTCAAGGTTTTTTTCTTTTTACACTGTAATATACAGGATCTTCCAGTTAAGAATTATATTTTTTTTCCAACAATCTGAACTATCTGTTTTTAACAAGCCTCTAGAATTAGTTCTAGCCTTACAGTAAATGAGGCTCTTTGTATAACTTGATACCAACCAAATAATAATTTCCTCCCTTTAGGTGCTGAGAATTTTTCTATTTTCATTGGTTTTTATGGAGACCTGATGAATATGGTAACCAAATAACTGCCTTGCATGCTGTAGTACACTACTGTAGCTGTTACAGTCTAATAGAGAAAGAAGATTTTTTTTTTTTATAACAGACTGAAGTACTCTCAAAGGGGAATTTCTAGGTCAAGGCCTAAATAAATTAAATTTCTTCTCAAAGATATCTCTATAGCAATTTTGCTCTAGATGAGCAGTTTCTTTAAGAGCCAGTCATTGCTTGGCATTAGGGACTTTTGGAGAGAATTTCTTATTATAGGTTATAGTAGAATGAGAACTACCTTTTAAACTCTTCTTACTGGAGAACTCTCTAAATAAATACTTTTTATGCCCAGGGTCTTGTATAACAGAAAAAACCCAAAACACTAGTGCTTCTTCTCTAGGCTCTCAATTTTTGTACTTTTTTTACTGTTTCCTACTTCTGGGGTTTTTTATTATTTATTTAATTATTTCTTCTTTCTAGGATCATGTTCAGAGTAGTGACAGCTTGGTACATAGAGACACATACAGGCAGGTCATGTCTTTATTCATGAGGTAGTATTCCATGAGAAACATTTTTTAATATATATTTCCTGAACTAAGAACTTCCACAAGTTACTTCCACAAGCTGCAACAAGATTTCAGGGGCTCAGCACCCCACTGCATCATCTGACGAGGCACACCATGTGAATACAGTTAGGTTGTGGGAAGCTATGCAGTTTGGCTTCTCTAATGCAATGTTCTGTGAAGAGGAAACTGATCTGCTGCTACTGGAAGTTTTCTTAGAGCTTACTCTGTTTTAGTTTCCTGGAATGGGTTTTACAGACAAAGCTGTTGAATTTCACTATACGAAGGTGTTCCTTGTGTCACTATTTATCACCATCCCTGGAGGTGTTTAAGAGGCATGTGGATGTGGTGCTCAGGAACACGGCTGAACACTGGACTGGGCAGACTTAGGTTAATGGTTGCATTTGATGATCTTCAAGTTTATTTTTCATCCACAATGATTCTGTGTGATGCTGTAGTACTGCTCTTTGACAGAAACACATGCGTACATTCCTCCTTCTTTACAAGACAATGAGCATCTGTTGCTTCTATCAGAAGTGGAGCTGGTTGCAGATGGCAGCCTGAGCTGCTGGGAAAGATCCCGATAAGGTCTAATTACAGTAGAAGGAACTCCAATTCCGACGTGTAAACAACGTTTTGTTTTGTTAATGCTCTTTCAAGTGATAGTTTATCAGATGTCAGGTTAGCAGAACAGGTTCCCACCGGCCGGGCGCGCTCCGCAGCCCCCGAGGGTCCCTGGGCGCGGGGGGAGCTGCCGGGCCGGGATTGCACAAGCTCCGCTCGGCCACGTCCCGCCCCCGGACACGCGGGACGGCGGCACGTTAAGTTCCCGTCCCAAACTACCCCGCAACGGCAGCTCGGCAGGGCGCGGCCGGGCGGGCCCGGGGCCGCTGCAGGGCCCGGCAGCGCTGCCATCGCCTCCCGCC
>NW_009970724.1:13002729-13017389 GCF_000747805.2 Chaetura pelagica
GTCCGGCATCCGCGGCAGTAGGGTGGATGGTGGGAGCACTTACAGGCTGCTCGCTGCTTGGAGTCGTAACGCCGTAAAATAAATATTGGGGCTCTTAAACGCTGAATAACAGGGGAAATGAATCCGTGAGTGGATGAGGCTTGTGCCATAACGCCCCGAGCTATGAAGCCCGGCCGTTGCGTGGGTAACGGGAGGGGAAGACATTTCTTGCCACCAAGTCTTAGGTCAGCGCTGTCCCCTGTGAATGTGAATTGTGTGACTAATGTTTTATTCTCTTGGACAGTGGCTTATTGTGTTTCGTCCTGCAGATATTTACATGGAGAGCAAACATAAACGGTTTCATGGAAAAGTCTTGTTTCCTGTACGTGTTCAGGTCATACGTGTTACTGACTGTTCATTCTGTGGTGCAAGCACTGGACAGATGTCTTTTTCTTTCTTTTTCTGGCTCTGTTTTCTTCTTTCGTGCCTTAGCGATAGACCTGTCATTTGTTGTGACAGTGGCTTCCCCACCCGCTGGTAGCAATAGGTAAATGAAGTGCAAGTGGGTTATTTTTTCCCAAGTACCAGGCAGAGGCAGAACCTTGTCGATAGGCAGGGTGTGCTGTGGCTTCAGCTCTGGGGAGGGACTACCCTCCCATCAGGCTTGTTCATCTAGTATGGGTTATTATATTACTTTAATGTTATTATGAAAAGGATTTATAGAATTCCAGGAGCAGACAGAAATCAGTAACAAATCTATGACTATTCAGTTATTTTCTTATTAAAAGAGTGCTCTTACAGAGCTTCCTAAATTATCTGCCTTTGATTCTGCAAATATAATTAATCAATGAGAATAAAGAGCATAAAACAGGAACCTTGGCCTAAAACCTCCTTATTTAACCATTCCATTACACTAGCATGTAGAATTAAATTATTTATCCTCTGTACTGTTAGAGGGTCTTCAACTTACTAGTGTTCTATTCTCTTTTCACGTCTCCAGCGTTTTGCTTGGGAGTGACTTCATGAGTAATAGATGATGATAACAATTCTAGGCACTAAGGTGCCATTACTGTCCTAATGCATGTCCTTTACTGCTTTGAAGTCATCTTCACAGGCTGACATACATCTTCAGGACAGTATCTCTGTTTTAAAGCAGCTCATCTGAGTTCATGTTTTGCATGTGAACTTAGCCTTTTTGGCCTTGTCTGTTTATGTTGCTGCCATGAACAGCTTGAAAGCACACGTGCATAACCTTGTGAATGTCAACAGTGTGCTGAAGTGTGCATGACAGGAGTTAGGTAATATGTGTAAGAAGTGTCAGGGGAAGTGTGTAAATGTAAAAAAAACTGTTGGAGTCAAAGAGGCTTCAAATCCTTCAATTTTCTTTTTCTGGTGGTAGGACTTAAAATAGTAACAGCAGTGAAACATACGCTGTTATATCAAAGTCCCTGTGAGTGAAAGTGGTCCATGCCTGACTGAGGTGCACTGAGGTGCACTGGCAGGAAGGTAAAGAATTCTCTCAAGTGATCCTTAAGTGCTAAGTTAGGGAGTGCCTTGGCTCTTGGCTTAAGGATTAACAGATGAGTTTTCACTGTGATGATTCAGCAAAGGATAAGAAAGAATAAATAAGGAAGAAATTAAGTTAACATCAGAGTGGCAGCATTTCAAAACTTGTAAGTTGCAGACTTATTATTTGCCATCATCTTCTAGTTGCCTGCATTAGTTTGTGTGAGCTGGCAGTCGTATCCTTAAAGCAGTGTTATAAAATAAGTTTGAAGACTTCCATTGTATTTTAGAAAGCATTACACAAATTCATCAAAATATTGTATAATGCATGGAAAAACTGACCATGTGTTCTTAATAGCTTTCAGTTTTGTTACTGAGGTCTAGTAAACTATAATTTTCTTGGGAGAAGTTACTGAGAAGTAAGTTCTCAAGTTGGTACTGATAAAAAACAAGTGCTGCCTCTCACCCTAAAAAAAATGAAAAAATTAAAGAGAGAGCAAAGTTTATAAAGGTAGTCATACCAACAGGCTGTAAACCAGCCTAGCGCTATTAGATTTTTTTTTCCCAAATCTTATTGAGAAAGAAATGTCATAAAAACATGGGCTGGCAGCACTGGGATGAAGGCCTATATGTAGGGAGTTGTAGTGAGGTGGTCATCTTTTCAGCACTGCAAGGATCAGCCCTGATCATGCAACCAACTTCAATTTGAAGATTTCTGTTTGAAACTTCTCTATGCGTATTTGTGAACAGTCGCTGTAGGAAAAGAAAATTCTGTATTATAATGCTAAATGCTTAATTACCTGACAAAATATTAAACTTCCTGAAGTAATCTGATACTGTCAAATACCATATTGATCTAAAGACAGTGAACAGCCAAGTAGTAGCAATGTTGAAATCTGGAGGGTCATGTCTGAGTGTGTGTGCAAGAACAGGACCCTGAAATTCTATGGAGAAGGAAAGGATTATAAGCTTTGACTCTACAACATCCAAAAGCTTGAAAGAAGCTGCAGGATGGGGGAGGTTTCGGTTTGTTAGTAAACAGGCAATCAGCCATAGAATGCAACTCCTGCCTTTCCCCTTTTGAAATTGCTTTCCAATATGACTCTTGGATCTTGACAGTAATATTTTTGGATTTTATAACAAAGGGTGGACTTTTTAGCAAATCGACTGTGAATGTAAGCAAAGTTATGCCAACAGACCTTGTTGTTAATTTAGAAAACTTTCTAGCTTAAGTCTTGCTTCCCATGTGGAAAATTGTGTGTTTACATTTCCGTTTTTCCCCTGGGCCAAAGATAACAGATACCCCTCTCTGAAACTGGATACATCAATATAGGATACTTGTGCAGATTCCAGGATACTATGTATCTATATGTTGTCCGGTGATAAAATGCTGTGCATGTAACGTATCTTGCACTGTGAAAGGACAGAAGATTATTCCAGGGCAGAAATTACACCTGTTAATATTTTGAACAGAAAAATATTATTTTCAGGTACAGACTTGACTAAATATTAAGAACATTTATTCAAGGCTAGTCAAATACAGAAAGAACTGCAACTGCTTCCATTCTAATAGGCTGAAGAAATAATTGATGAGCCCCTAGGGCAGCTCATAGGCTGAGCTGTTGCTCAACCAACAACAAAAGAACAGATGACATATGAGGAAATCAACAAAGTTTTGGAAATTAAATAATCCTATTTCTGCAGGGTGTACTTTCAACACTGTGCTGTATAGATTTAGGTTACAATAAATGCTAATTATATTTTCAGCTCAATTTCTACCTGTACCCCATGCAAGGAAAGGAATTGTTGGTTGGTGTGTTCCTATGGCTGCAGTTCTCAGTTTGGTTACACTTCCCTGCCTTTGAGATCTAATTTCTGACACCTTGGACTGTTGATGTGTTTCTCCCTTCTCTTACAAAACACTATTCTAAACTAAGAAGCTGGTGATGATCGGTATCTGTGTGACAGATAGAGATCAGGGGTGGCTGAGAACTCTCTTTCATTAAAAAAATATATTCTCCAGCAGATTCCAGGCAAGTTTTGGTTGCTTTTTATAAATGTAGTACATGCTCTTGAGTATTGAGAGGCAGTCTCATAGATCTTGCATTACTTGCACGAATAAATTCTTATTTCTAACAGATACAGGCTGGAGTATGCAATTGTCTTGTGTAGAAATTGGTTTCTTATCTTTCAGATAATAAGTACTTGTTGCATCTAGTGATGCTTGGTTACCAACTTGACAGTTAAAACCATATTTGGTTTTTATGATTCCAGCAAGTACATTTTCTGCCTCACTGGACTCTTCAAATTGCTTCTTAACCATTTTTTTTTCCTGTTGCTGCTCTTGTATTGAAAGGGAAAATGTCTCCTGACAGCAAAACAGCTTAACCAGCTTTTTGTTTTTAAACAAAAGTACTTGTTAGAAAAACATACCGGTCACATGGAATTAGTGTCCTCATAACTCTCATCTTCCTGCATGATGTATGAATCCTGACAACAGTCTTCGGAGTTGGTAATGGATAAAAATACTTGTAATAGTTTTTCAGCTGTCACCAGATTTGCATTGGATGAACTGAAACAAAATTTCCAAGTTTTTAAGTGCTGTGAGATAACGTGGTGGTGGGATAAAAAATTCTGGCTTGCAATTTTGTACCTGCTCATTTCGGATTCCCAAATGTTCACTTAGTGTTTCCTCAGTTTTGGGACACTTGCATTAGAAGCTTCCAGGCCCTGTCCTTCCTTCTCTGTAGAGAGGAAAAGGTAAAAAGGGAAAGTTTTCTACACAAATTACAACTCTTTTTTTTTTAAACATAGTTTCTTTGTACCTCTAGAGCCTTCAATAGTTACAATAAAACGGGGTTTATTTAACAGATTTAAAGAATATACTTGAGGAAGGTAATGTGATGAATAAGGAATGGATATTTTGGAGAGGGCTGAAGGGGATGAAAAACAAGGCTAAAATATTACTGGGAGCATTTGTGTACAAAGGTTGAAGAATAATGGTGTGGAAATAAGAGGGATGAAGAAATCAGATCTCTGAAATAATTTGGAGAAAAATCAAAAAAGGAAAAAGTAGATCTGAAGAGGGCCATCTTTGGGCTACAGTAGGAGATAAAATTTTTCTGCAGGCTGCACTTTGCATGGGATGTAACTGGTTATTGCAGCTATGAGAAGGGCTCATTCCTGTGAGACTTTTGTTACTGTAACTGTAAGTACTAGTAAAGAGATACAGCGACAGCTAACTTCTCAGAAGGACTTCCTGAGAAGAGATGCATGACAGACATCCGTTAAAGAGGAGGGGCAGGGGGAGAGCTTCTACGCTTTGTGTGTGGCACATGCAAAAGAGGCACTTTGGTTTAAAAGAGATGGTGATGATGTTGAGGTTCCTTCATCCCCCCCACCCTAAGCCCTGACCCCAGCACAGTACATGGAGCACAGTATTTTGTTGTCATAAGCTTGCCATCTGCAAGCACCATTTTTGTTCATGAATAATTTAGGGTGGAGAGGTGTGCTAGAGATGATGTGGTCTGATTTCCTCAAAGCAAGACTAACTTCAGTTAGATTAGGAAGCTCAGAGCTTTGTCCTGTCTGCTTTGTAAATCTGTAAGAATGGGGATTCCAGTCCTTGTAGACAACCTGCCCATCTGCTTCATCACTTTGATTGTGAGCACTGCTTCCCTATTTTATTGGAACTTTGATTGTTGTTGCCTCTCTTGCTCTGCTCCCCACTAAGAAATGTTTGGCTCCACCTTCTCTTTAACTCAATAGACATGGCTGAAAATAGCAATTAGATCTTCCTTCACCTTTTCTTCAGATAGGAAAAATTCCATGTTTCAGAACTCTGTATCAGGTGTTTAATCACGCTGATCCCTGATTTCAGACCCTCATTTCACGTCATGTGGACTTGTTTCAGTTTCTCAGTGTCTTCTGCTGAGAAGGCCCCAAAGACAGGTGCCAGGCTGCAGAAATGTTCAACAGAGGGGAACAATCACTTTCTTTTACGTGCTAGCTACAGCCTTGCTAATGCAGTTTGCCCTTCACAGTGCCAATTCCCATCTAGGTCTCCGCGTTTGCCTGTAACCAGCAGTTTTTCATAAGTAAAAGTATTCCAAAGCAGCTCTATTTCCATGGGATGACCAGTTTATACATGAAATCTTGTTAAAGATTTAACCTATTTACTATTAGTAAAAACATGGAATAAAAAATGATTGCTCTGTTAAAGTTTTGCTTGTACTAACAGCAAATTAACTGAGGAGTTGTGCACTGTAAACAAGTGAAGCTTTTCCTGCAGAGCCAGCTGTTTGCTGCTTTGCTTAGTACTGAAATTTGTGAAACATTGCAGCTCTGTTTGTAAATGAAGGGCTTTGTTTAGGTTGTTTTTGCAATGCTTAGGAAAAAATGTTTTTGTTGGAAAGAATGTATCTTCTTGTATCCCTCAAGCATGGAGGAAACAGAATATTAAAGAAAAAGTAAACCATATTTCTTCCTGAATATAAGAAGTAAATCTAAGCTTTGTATAAGTCTATTATTACAGTCCATACTTTAGAGATCATGCTCTGAGCTCCAACTTCAAGCAATGCATCTTCCTATATGAAGACTAAATTTATCCTTCTTGTTATCAAATAGCAATTTAAAGTATAGTTTGGTATTGGAAAAGTTCTATCAAATGTTTTTTTGCTTCTTTATAGTTCAATGTTCTTTAAAGATACTGAGGCTAGAATTAGTACATGAATGGGCAGCATGTATGTATGTCTATTAAGTTGTGTATTAGATGCACAGAATAGACCTCAATAAAGTTGATACTGGTGTTAGAGCTCTTTTTATTTGTTTTAAAATAACTGTGTTAAATTCATACTTGTCTGCTTGTTTTGTTTTTATTATCAACTTAGCAGTAAGGATTTTAGTTTAACTTGAAACTAAAGGATCCCTTGTTCATATTTTTGTCTTCAGTAGAGATTAAAAGATGTTAGTAAACCATACTGATTGATACTTCAATTGCCTGGATATTAATAAAAAAAGAAGACTGCATTTCTGTGTAGCAATAAGAGTAATTTTCTTATGAGAGTCTGAATGCTTTACAATTACCAAGCTATTTGGCAGATCTTGGGAGACTGAGAAGTAGTGCACAATTTTTTGCTTGAAAGACAAGGCAGCCACTAAACTGCTCTGAGGAGCCTGTTGCATGGGTACCTACATCTTTCCCTCAATGGTGAGACTGCACAAAATTTAAATACAAGTATATTTTTTGGTAAGAGGGGTGCAGGAAGGTATTCTTGTGTGCCAAACCATTGTGTTCCCCAATATAAATAATTTCCTAATCGTAAAGATTAAATTAATTAATTAAAGAAAGTAAAATTTTACTGTAAAACAACTTGAACCTCTGAGGACACAAACTGTGGCTGATAAACTGTTAGATCATAGGCTAATGTCTTAATTCCTGTCTCTGTAAGGATCATGACACTGGCATTCTTTGTTAAGTGTTCTGGCATTCTGCAGAAGAAGGGTGTTTGATATGTATCTACATATAAAAAGTACATACAGAAAAAAATACATTAATGGGATGTTGTTCCCATTTTATAAGACTCTCGTACACTAGAAACAACTCTGTGTTACTCCAATCTACTAAACACTGTATTTGTATTGGAAGGACAGAGCTAACTGTATTAAGTTTATTTAGCCAAGGGTTGATGAAAGGAAGCTGTTAGGTGATAAAAGTTTGTATGCATACCCACAAACGAGTGCAGGAAACAAAGGCAGGAGAGGGTGGGGGAATGAAAATAATACCCTGCCCTAGCTACTCTTCAGCCTGTCACAGAAGCCATTAGCTAGCCCAGCAGAGGCCCAGCTACACAAGTCAAGGTACACAGAGGCAGGTAGGGAACTGTCTGAGGAGCCTGTTGCATGGGTACCTACATCTTTCCCTCAATGGTGAGACTGCACAAAATTTAAATACAAGTATATTTTTTGGTAAGAGGGGTGCAGGAAGGTATTCTTGTGTGCCAAACCATTGTGTTCCCCAATATAAATAATTTCCTAATCGTAAAGATTAAATTAATTAATTAAAGAAAGTAAAATTTTACTGTAAAACAACTTGAACCTCTGAGGACACAAACTGTGGCTGATAAACTGTCAGATCATAGGCTAATGTCTTAATTCCTGTCTCTGTAAGGATCATGACACTGGCATTCTTTGTTAAGTGTTCTGGCATTCTGCAGAAGAAGGGTGTTTGATATGTATCTACATATAAAAAGTACATACAGAAAAAAATACATTAATGGGATGTTCCCATTTTATAAGACTCTCGTACACTAGAAACAACTCTGTGTTACTCCAATCTACTAAACACTGTATTTGTATTGGAAGGACAGAGCTAACTGTATTAAGTTTATTTAGCCAAGGGTTGATGAAAGGAAGCTGTTAGGTGATAAAAGTTTGTATGCATACCCACAAACGAGTGCAGGAAACAAAGGCAGGAGAGGGTGGGGGAATGAAAATAATACCCTGCCCTAGCTACTCTTCAGCCTGTCACAGAAGCCATTAGCTAGCCCAGCAGAGGCCCAGCTACACAAGTCAAGGTACACAGAGGCAGGTAGGGAACTGAAATTATGGACTTGGATAAGGGGACACCCTGTTAGGGCCCTTCCCAAGGCTGTCTAAGGAGAGAGACAGCCCTATTGTCTAGTCAGGAAACCCATCACGCTGAGTGAACACCAAGGCACCTTTTGTATTGCAGGGAGTAAGTGCCCAGCACTGCAAGATGTGTTATGAGATGCAAGGGAAGAGGCTTATTATGTGGTGTTTAGGAGAGAAACTAAAGGTGCAGGAAGGGATGAAATGAGGCAATTTGAAGAACAAGTGTGGGGAAAATAGAGAGGAAAGGGAACAAAAGAGCCAGTTAGGTATAAATAGCTTGAGGATTGGTACATTTGTCTGGCCATGCCCTGTTGCTAATTAGACCAGTCTATTGTATCTTCATATTAAACCACATTCCAACTGCCTCATGGGGTGCAGGGCTCTCTACTCCCTGTGTTTGGGAGGTGGGTCTAAGTGCCAGCAACTGGAGTCAAGACTCTATTACAGGGCCTGGGTGTCTGTGGTGCCAGCAACAGGAGAGATCTGAGTGGACTTGAGTGCCAGCACAGGAGTGGGACTGTGAGTCAGAGTGGTCTGTGTGTCCATTCTGCCAGCACCTGGAGCAAATGCAGGTGTATGAATGTGTAAATGCTATCAGGGATCAAGCCAGACTGGCTGTCCAGTAGGCTGTGTGGCCTGGGAGCCATACATATATATGGGTCCTGCTAGTAGACCTCTCTCATGCTCATCCAGAGATGGGAGTGGGATGAGGCTGCTGTCTCAGCCAGCACTCTGTGTCTCTGTGATCTGTGTGGCTGGCTGTGGATACATGCTGTGTGCAGGTGCTTACTGGGAATACAGCTCCAGCCACACCTCAGCTTGGATCTGGGGAGCAGGGCTGCAGCAGCCTTACTTCGCTCGTGCTGTCTCATCAACTGGATGTACTTGCTTTTAAAAGAAGCAAGCAAAACTTAGGCAATATTGTAAAAGTTGCACTTGCTCAACTTTTCTGAAGACATTTAGCTTACTATTCTTTGGTCTCAAAAATTTTTAGAAGCCCAAAGCAATCCTCCCATCAAACTGCCAGCTTTCAAATATTATAACTAATATTCTCTTTTGCCTTGCAGAATAAAAAAAGCTATTTTTTCAAGCTGTTTGTTGTGAGTAGGTAACTCATGTTCTGTACAAAAGCTGTAAGATGTCTAAGCAAACACCTCTTTCCTTAAGATAAAGAAGTGTACTGACCCAGTTGATTTTGGAAGTATTTCCAGAAGTAATTTTTGTGTTAAAGTGTTACTGACTTAAAGACTGAATGGTGTCTTAAAACTGGAAAAAAATGCTCTCCAGTTTTTGTTTCTTTGGTGACTAATGATTCTAAAATAATTGCACTAAAAACATTCCATTTAATGTAACACTTAGCTCTATAGGCCTAAATGTTAACATTGGCTGTCTAGAATAATTCAGATAAAAACTTTAATAAACTTTTTTCTAATTAATGGAACACAGTATTTTGCTAAATGGCCACAGGAGTCTTGGCTTCTTTATTTCCATGCTCCTTCTGCTAAAGCTTTTCCATTTGGCAAGAAGGGATTTTTCCCATGATACTTACAGTCCTTAAAAGTGATTTATTTTTGCATTTGTGGCTATTTGCTGAAACAGGCCATTATTCATATACTTTATCCATATGGAAATGAGCAAACAATCTGCTGGTCACAAATACCATTAAAAAAAAAAAAAAAGAGTATCACTTGGTAACAGAGTAGGATGAGGAGTTGACTGGATTAGGATTTATTGTTTCTTCTGTGTTGGCTTTCTTGCTGATTTTCTCTTTTGTCAATCAGACAAGAAAAGCCAAGACTTTTATTAATAATTCTAAACTAAAATTTTGTCAGTACACAAAATACATAAAGAAAAACACTTGTCTACAACTGAAATCTTGTATTTGAAATTTAATCAAAGTGAAATTGTCCCTCCAAATTGAAAACACTTAATTTGTTAAACTGATGGTAACTTAAAATATACATCAATTTATCAATCAATGGAATCAATTTATCTTAAAGCATCTGTGCATTCAGTTTATTCTTGGTTAGGTCTTACTGACAGGATTTGTTAAACTACACCAAAGCATGACAACCTAGTGCATATCTGAATGCATCTTAGTAACTAAGATACTTTTTGATTCATAAAACAACTGGTTTTGCTTTGCATGTGGTAAAGTGACTGTGAGGCTCATAGGAAACTGACTCATAGCGGAAAGCTTTCTCCAGCAGGCCCTGCAGAAGAGGCACAGTTGCCAAGAAGCTATCTGGGTTCATTTCCATAGTAACCCATCAATATAATTGTTTATTTTCTAAAGGCTTTACAGTTGAACCAAGAATCTCAGAAACGTAGAGATTGCTCTTAAAAGTGAAATATTTTGGTTGTTTGACTTGGGTTTGGTTTGTTGGGGTTTTTTTTGAATGAGAGGAATAACTTGCTGGTGCTTTTCTTCACACAAAAATTACCTTCATTAAAATATGTTAAGTTTTTCTTTGTATAATGGAAATAGAAGAACTGCTGGAGGGGGAGGTGGTTGGGGGCTTTTTTGCACATTGTGTACAGATGTTTCAAATATCTTGTTTTTTTAAAACAACGGGACAATGTGTTGGTGAAAGAAACTAATGGTACTTTCTTGAGGTTGTTATGAGGAGGAAAGGGTTTTCCTGGTTTTATCCCATTTTAGTTCTACAAGAATTAGAGCATCAACATCTATAGCTGAGGCATTTTTACTGTAACATTTAATTTCTTGTTTGTAAGAGAACTTAAAAACATAATAGTCCTATTTAATGCTTATAATAAATTTTGACCTGTGATATGACTCGAATGAGTCTACCAAAAGCATAATGTTTTTGTGCTTTCTTCCTTACTTGAACAATGCTAAACATACAGTAGTACTGGTATGTTAAAATATACTCAAGATCCTTAAAGGTTTTAAGGACACTTACAGTAGATGTTTCATCTATCTTATATTTACAAGCAAAAATACAACATTTAATGCTCACTATGTTATTTTTTACTATCATGTTAGTGATTTCTGGAATACTGTACAACTGTACAATATAAAGCTGCTTTTGGCTGCAGTTTGCTATAGAGGTGGAAAGCTGTTCTGAAAAGTAGAAACATAACCTGAACCATAATACCGATGAATTCAAAGATCTTGGTACATTATTTTGACCTCATGGGTTTACAGAAACATCTAGAAAATAAAATGCATTATTTGTGGGAAAAAGAATTAATAACTGGAAATCTTACAGATGTAAAAACACTAAAAGAAGTTAGTGAAATGGTAAATAGAAGAAGCAGCTCTTACTGGTAATCCCAATGGTATCCTGGCTGACAAGGAAGGTTGGCAAGGGTGATGACAACTATCCTACCTGTATGATGAGTAGATGTTATGAGAAAGGATTTAATGAACTTTATGGATGACAAGTGAACACTTTCGGTCTGGTAGCATTGTTTTATAATCTTACAATAAATAGCAGAAACTCTGCATTGCTTCTAGCTTTCAAAAGGAACTCAAGACTGGAGTGTTTTGTGCATATTATTGGATGCATAGCAATGTACAAATGCAGGGTCCCTGTGGATTCATGGCCATAGCTGATCTGAGACTAGTGATAGAGTTTAAGTCAAAACATTGTTAAGACTTCTTGCTTTTTGAAAGTTTGCATAATTGGATGCATTTTAGTGTTGATTAGATATTTTTAGCAAGATTTAATTTCAGTAACCCTTTAAAGTCCATTAAAACAGACAGCTAGATAAAACAATCACTCCATTTAGGCAACAGCATGTTTAATTAATCCCCTTAATGCAGAGGTGTTTTAATTATACTGGTGTGCTAAAAATGAGATCCTTACTCTGTGCTAAAACTACATATAAAATCTGATTCTGGGAATTTTTATGTCTATGCGCTTGGATTATTTTGGGAGGACTAATACCAGTGTGCCAAAATGTGCTGGCTTTAGTGAAAGGAAATCTTGACCAACCATATCATTTAGGTGCATTCACATTCACCTTCACTCAGTCTTTTTAGCCTAACCAGCTCCTGAAAGTTAACTACTAGCAGGGTTGACAGTAAGCAAGTATTTTGGGTTCTGTCTATTGTATTTCAGTATCAATGCAGGCCTGTTGCTTCTGATGCTCACAAGAGGACATGAGTATTGTTTCATAAGAACTTCTAGATTTCTCAGTCTATCCTGATAGAACTGTTGACAGAAGGATCAGAGTGCTACAGTGAATTTAATGATTAAAGGTAGTGACATAAATAGCTTTTCTCTATTTGCAGCAGAAGTTTGTAACTAGCCAGCTCATCAAAAAGGTAAAACTGATTTTGGTGGGATGGTGTTTTTAAAAGAGAAGGTCTTTTATTTTTTTGCTTTTAGGATAAGCTCAGAATGTTACTCAGAAAAAACAAGTACTTTAAAAAAAAAAAAAAAGGAGATTTCATTTCTAAGTTAGTGGATGACTGTGATCTGCAGGAGAAAAAAAGTGTTCTCGGAAGCTGTGTTATCTTTTAAGCACAGTGTCTGAAACCTGCAAATATGCAGACCCCAGATACCCATGCACTGGGATAGCTGAGTTCTGCTGGACAGCAGACATCTCGCTGTTTTCTTTACCTGAGAGTTGAGCAAATATCACATAAGTGCTATGAGGTATTCCTGGGCCTTCCAAGTGTTGCAAAGGTTAGCAACGATCAAATACCCTTCAAGGCTGTGTTTTATCTGATGACTTCTTGCTTATGCCTGTTTCCAATACAGGATGTAACTATTAGTAATCTACCTTTTTTGAATTCAGGTTCTATTTCCAGTTTAAATAACTCATATACTGGCAGTTCGGGATATTTCTTTTTTCCAAAGCACAGGAAGGTTTACAATATAAAGATAAAAGGTAGGTTGCTCATGGTGTACAGAGCATGTTCCCTTAAGGTCATGTGCTTGAATGTGACTCAATGTTGTATCATCAGAAGCCGTTAGTCTGTTGTGGTTGTTGAACTGACTCATTTCAGGCAGTTTATTCCTACCTTGGAAAGTCACAGTGCTAGTGAGCCATGCAGCTGGAAATCTCACCAGCACAGCAAATGGCAGCTTTTGCAAGACCCTTGTGTTTCATCATTTCTCCAAGGCTGATAAACTCTGGCTCCAGAATTCTACCTCTGTTAAAGATGTGAGACTGGATCTTCAGAAGCTGTAAGAATATAATAAAAATAAGCTGTAAGAATATAATAAAAACCATAGGAATGTATGTATTAGAAAAATGGAAGAGAAAGAAAAGGACAAATATTACTTTAATATGTGAAGACTGTAATTGAACAATTAAAATGTTAGAAGAAACTACCCCAGTTTCTCCACAGTTCTGACTTAGTAATGTGGGACTTTTGATCATTGAGGTAGGTCCCTCATAATCACAGTGCTTATGTCCCGTTATTCACAAACTGCCCAACCTTTTCTTTAAAGACAGCAAGATTTTTTTTTCTCCTACCTCTCTTATTTGAAGGCTGTTCTAGAAACTTGCTCTGTGGTTTAGGATCTTGTACTTTTCAATTTTCAATGGGTGTTTGATTATACCTTATTTTGGTCCTAACTACTTTTCATTTGACTTAAACTTACTTGTTCTCTAAAGTGTTTAAATTACTTAGTGTATTTTTATTACATGTAATTTTTTCTATAAGATACAGGAGTTTTATATTTGTCCTCCCTGTACTTCTTAATTTTGGAATCTGTTCTTGCTCAAGCAGAGTTACATTAACAGAGTATTCTGCTTGAGTCTTATATAATATTAATATAGTTGAAAGCATCCTACATTTTGCCTTTTTCTCAGCTGCATCACACTGTCAGGTCGTAATCCTACTGCGATGAACAAATCTGTTCAGATATTAGTTGTCTTATTTTGCTCTCAAATGGCAAGCTCCCAGTTATGTAGCTGAAATTCTTGCTTGTTCCAAGTGCCTTACTTTGTATCTGGTTATTGTACATCACCTCCTTTGTACTCTTCCAGGCTTCATTTATCTCGCTCTGCTTGCTTGATGCTCCCTTTCTCTGTATTGAAAAACTACTGTCAAAGACAGCATCTTGAGCACATTCCAAAGCCCAGCAGCTTGGAGACAGTGCCTGAGAGCTAATGTTCAGGAAGACTCCACTCTCCTGAGGCAAACTGGACAAGTCGCAGTCTTGTTCATTTGCAAAAAAACCATGGCTGTTGAAATTTTCTGTAGGTCTAATACTATGTTCAAGTTCTGAAAAAGTTATTTGCCTTGCTACTTCAAGAGAAGAGTGAAGGATGATTATTCAGTCCATGGAACAACTTTAGCATGAAGTGACCGCTCTGCACTGGTTCCTGTACCTTGAGCTGTACTATTGCATTTTATGATCCCAAATGTGTATGCACCTGATACATCCATATGTTCTCTACTTGCAGGGAGGTAGTACAGGCAAACTGTGTCCGCTGGAAGAAGAAGTTCCTGTTTATGTGTAAAATCAGTGCCAGTGCCACAACAGGGATTCTGGATGCTTGTGTTTGCAGGGTGTCTGTACGCAAGGTTAGTACCTCTTTTTCCCTTCTCTCCTCTT
>NW_009970724.1:13017706-13039995 GCF_000747805.2 Chaetura pelagica
TCTTTCCCTGCTCTTTCTTCACTTGTTTTGGTTTGATTTTTAAATGTCTATTAAACTTCCTAAAACAAATTTTAGCTGCAACCATGTCAGGTATTCTTCTATTAAAAATTTTGTAGTTATCTTATTAATTACCCTAGTTTGACTAAATAATTTTTTTTTTAAATGTTCTTATTGAAAAGAACACTTATTCAAGCAGGACATCAGTCTTCACAAAGTTAGGCCTTGGTAGGCAGTAGTAAATTTGGAAGACTTGAACTGTGCTAAGTACCAGAATTTATATGCAACATTTCCTACCTTTGGGACTTAATTCTGTGAGAGCCAAATGCTGGTGGCATCACGCTCTCCCCTTCTCCACAAAATGACAGTCTCTTGCTGGCCTGCACTGAGGATGTCATTAATACTAAGTTCTAAATAACAGTGTTACAGGCTAGCAAATATATGGTGAGCTATTTTAAAATAAAGATTAGTATTTGCTTTTCTAAAAAACAAAACAAACGCAAAAACCCAGTCAGTATCTTCAATGTCTTAATGGCATGTATTTTTTTTTCCTAGGAGCTAAAAGGAGGAAAGACATATGCAAAGGTAAAATGAGATGTATCTAATTTTACCAATGAATCACCTTTTTTTTTGTGTCATTACTTTTAAAGTAATTGCAGAATAGTACTCTAATACCTAGGAATTCAATGTGTGTATTGTAGTGACACAGTGGTGTTGGAACTCTTGATCACTGTGTTTAATAAGTGTATAATAATATTATACCACCAGAATGTTTTTTGATTCCAATTTAGTATGTTGAAGGGTTGATAAAAGTAAACCCTTCAGCATGTGTTTACTTTTACAAATAAATTAAACTCTCCTTGTTATTTTTATCTTTAGACTTTTATATTTAACTGAAAATGGATCTATGCAGAATTTGACACTTAAAGTTTGTTTTCTGCTTTTGCCTCCCTTTAATGGACATCCCCTTATTCATATTTGACAGAAACTGCTGTTCAGTTGCATTCAGTACTGTGCATGTATGAACTACCTTCATTTAGTATTATGCTTACGACTAACTTTGCAAATTTTGCCCTTAACAGCTGGGATTTGCAGATCTAAATCTAGCAGAGTTTGCTGGATCGGGAAATACCACTCGTCGCTGTTTACTGGAAGGCTACGATACCAAAAATACAAGACAGGATAACTCCATCCTCAAAGTAATTTGTTTGCTTTATTATAGCCAAACTAATAAACCAAGGAACAAGTAGTATTATTAAGTACTTAATGAAATATAAAATGTATTTGCTGAACCTCTTTCTAGAAGGAAAAGTATTTGAAATTAAAACTTCAGTGTTATTTAGAGAGAATCATTAAAATCCAATGCAGTCAAAAATACAATTTGTCCTACTCCTTGAAATGGAGCTCAACAGCTGTAAAATAAAAGGTGTTCCTATTCTAACAGGAACCAAAAAATAGACCAGGGAAGCACGATGAAGAAGCAAATACATTATATAAAAGTAGCAATTATATCTTTAAGACTGGGCAACTTCCTGTGCAGCTTTTCCAAGAGTATAAACCAGCTCAAACACCTCCATGATTTTTGGAACTTTCCCTTTTCTACTTGATAGTAATCAGTGTAACAAGTGGTGAGTGCTGTTGGAAGAAACCCACCCTGATGTTCTCTCCCATGAGTCCAGGGAGTTAAAAAAATCAAAAAAGCTGCATTAACCTGAAAACAGCTGCATTCAAAACATTACAAGTATGTTTTAAAAATATTTTCCTGCAAAGACACAGGAATAATTTTCTCATACTACTGAGTACAATATTTAAGCATGTACCTTCTGACTTCTTTAAGTCAGTCATAGACTTCTTCCAGAAAACTTTTAATTGATTGCTTTGACCTAGCTAATGAGCCTTCTCAATGCATTGTTGCCCTATGGCATTATTTACCTTTTGTAGTTCTATTTTCTCTGATGTTAGCACAGCCAGTTCTTGTATGCTAGCAGTTTGCTAAACACTCTCAGCAAAGAACATGCTTGAGCACCCACTGTTTTAAACAATATTCTGTTTGCTCATTAATCTTTTAGATTTCCTGCCTCTCTAGTTTTCCCTTGAAGCCACCTTAACTATTAGTGATTCTTCTTGATTTATGTATCTTTTGCAGAATCTCGTATGTGCAACTATCTTACTTAAAATGTTAGTTTGTGTTATGTGCATGTGTACTAAGAAATAACATACAGTTTTTTGCATAAGTCTGTTTATTTGCATATATGATTATGCCACTTTATTTCACTTAAATGTAAGATTTGTGGCAAGTATAACTTAGTGACATGACCATGTATCAGAGACCAATTCAATTTTTTTCTTACAGTGGGTTTTGTTTTCTTAATATGTAGGTTTTGATCAACATGCAACTAATGTCTGGAGACCCATGCTTCAAAACGTAAGTTTTTAAGAAATCTGTCTGGTGTGATGTTTTGGCGAAGCATTTCATGTTCAGAATTAGACTTCTCACTCACATTTATAACTCTCTCCAAAGTAAATCCCTCCAATCTCCAATAAAAAAAAAGGCAGCATTAAAATAATTAAAATGGGATGGTACCTGAATAATGGTCAACACAGTAAAAATACCAGTAGAACTATCATAGTTCTCCCTGCTGTGTATTTTCAAGCAAAGAATACTGCATATCTGTAATTTAAATAAAAATGAAAGAAACACGTAAGGGAAACTCTTCCTGCAGCAAGCTTATATAAATATACTTAGTATGGGGTTATCTGAATAATACTTGTATTTGAAAAATGTGCTGTTACACCTTTTATTCAAAAGTCTCAGATTCTTTTAAAACATTTATTTTTAAAAATCCCCACAAAACAAATAGAAGTGTCATATGAGTTAGTACCAGAGAAAGCACTTACGGATATTTAGTTAGCAAATATGTTATGCAACTTAGTAAAAGATGCAAGAGGTAACATTTTTTTTTTTTGGTGGGGGAGGAGTAGCTAGGGAAATACACTGATGTATAGTCAGGATTCTTTGGCGTTGTTACCCTTAATCTGTACCTAAGGAAATGTAATTGTTTTGCTAGAGCATGTTAGCTTCCATAACCAGAGGACAAAAAAAATCCCCCATGCTAGGGAAAAATACAGTCATGAGTAATATTAAATTGTTGCCTTCTTTCTAGACTAATATACCATTTTGTTATGAGGGACCCAAGCTTAGTGGATGGCTAAACAGAAACAGAGCAATTGACAAGCTTTTCAATACTTTCCAAGACTCTTAATGCCACCACTTTCTGTAATTTCAAATGCTGGTAGTTTGGGTTGTTAAAAGTGTATATGCTTCTCAGTTAAATGTCAGGTTTTTTCCAATTCTACACGATAGTAGATGGTAATTTTGCATGGATCAGGTTTAAACCAACTTAGATCAGTTTTACTTCTCCCTACATGTTTGGGGAAGGTGTTAATGAATTAAGTTCTAATTTAACTCAATTTTTTCTTCAGTTTACTTCATTGACCATATTGTTATACTGAAACTAGAAGGAGATGGCCTCAAAATAAGAGGACATTTTTTCTTCCCACAACATTCAATTAAGCTGTAGAACTCCTTGCTGCTACATGTTTTGAATATTAAAAGCTCAGGAAAAAAATTAAGACAAATTTATGAAAAAAAGTTATTGAGCATAACACAACTTAAAAGACTCAAGAAATACCCAAGTTACAGATGAGATGGTGCTGGAAGAATATTCAGGAGATACATTACTATGTGACCCATATTCTCTTAGCATCTGTTTTTTGCAAGGCTAGACAGACCTTTGGTCTGAGATAACATGTTTGTTCTCATGTTAGACTCTTCAAAAACAATCTAAGGCAGAGCTTCAAGTATTACATGTAATTTGAAAAAAAAAATGAGCTTAAGGAAAACAATCTAGAAATATTACTAGCTTCACCCTTGTCATGTCAATCTCAACTTTTTATGTAGGTTCTCAACTTTCATACCGTATGTTGTATCAAAGAGATCTTTCATTGTAAAAAATACAGTGCTTACTTACAAACTACACTAAAACACTTATACTTCAATATGGATTAGGTTTTTTTTATTCAAAATATTTACATAAACTAGATTTAAATTCATCTTTTATCAGATTAATATAGGCCATAAATGTTAAAATGAAGAGGGATAACAATCTCATAGAGGCTCAATCTGTAGCAGTAAACATATACTGAAGGCTTCCTTAAGTAAAAAAGATTGTGTTTAAAGTGCAATGAGAAAAGCAGCAAGACCTCCTAACTCCGTCTTAGGTGTGAGTATGAAGTAACTCATGATTTGAAGGTTTTACTAGGAAAACTGATAACTTTTTTCTGTAGCAAATAGAGATTTCATGCATGACTGTTATGGCTGTATCCTTACCATTGCTTCTGAGGAGATCCAAGAATGTTGCCTACACCAGCCTAGCTCAGATAATTTGCTGTAGGAACTCTTTAATATCTCCTTGCATCATTTAAAGCCTTTTCCCCTCCCTTCCAACCTTCAATAAAAATATAGAACACTCTGAAATCTCATGCATACTGAATAAACAGCAAGACGGTATTATTGGAATTTGTTTGATTGCTTTTCTGTGTCCCTAGTTAGTTAGCACATCTTGATTTACTTTGAGTCAGATCTGTTAACAAATACATTACTGATACTGATAAACAACTTCTCAAAGGTAACTAACCGAACATGAGTCTTGTATACTAATAAAGCAATGTCTTTCTCTTCCTTACTGGTTGGTACCAAAGCAGTTGAATTAATACCCAAATAGTTTTCTGGCTTCCTAGGAAAAAAAAACTCTAACTGAAATTATTCAGACTTGGCATTTTCTTCCTAACTGATGATATAACCATTTCCTGGAACATAAACTTTCAACACAAACAGTACAAAAATTATCTAATCCAGATGTTCTTTGTAGAAGGAAAAATAAACCTTAAAACAATTTCACAATCTGGAATCAGCTACATATTTTATGAAGAAGCCTAGAAGGCTTGATGTTTGATCTCAGGTGACATTCCTGAAAGCATTCAGTTCTTGCCTTTGTATGTTAGCTAAGTCACACAAGCATTACAGTTCCAGAAGTCCTTTTTCTCTTTTTCTCTCTTTACTTGCAAATGTAACATGAGGGGATGTGTTACTGTACATAAGACAGTGACTCATTTATTTAGTATGTAAAATGTAAAAATGTCAGCAAGTATCCAACTGTACGCAGAGCAACAGTCTTTTCCCAAAGTAAAAAATAAAACATTAACAAAACTGTATGTAACATCTTGAAATGTGTTTTAGTTGTATTTGCTTGCAAGAGAAGATTACTTAGTCATTTTCTAATTAGTTTCTTTTGTACTAGAAATACATAAATGTAGAGATCTATTAATTTTAATAAAATACCCCTTTGGGTTTTGGTATAAACTGAAACAAGCATTTACGCTTTATTAAAAGCTTTTTAAATGTTGAACCAATTTTAAATAATGTCAAACATGATGTTTTTTTTTAATTTGCAGGAGGTAGAATTTAGAGAGAAATACATGGAGATGGTAACATGGGCCCCTTTGCTAGGAGAGGGAGGGTTATCAGCCCATAAACTCCTCATGTACTGTAACAGGGATGAAACAAAGCCAGGAGTACATCACAGAGCACAACCCAATTAGGCCAACTTGTCATGTGGGTTTGCTTGGGTTTGTTTTTTTTTAAACATACCATCTTGTCTGTATTCCATGAAGTACTGAATTATCTATATTCTTAGCACATAAATTGTCCTGTGATTTGTACCCTTAAAAATAATTAAGAACTTAAAAATAAACACAAATCACTCCACCAGTCATCAAAAAAGGAAAAGCCTTTCCAAGGATCCCCAGAAGTCTGCAGGACTGAGGGCCCAGCAGATGGATTCTGTGAAATGTCTTGAAGCTCAGTAGCAAGAATTTTTTTTTTTCTTCTTAACAGCGGGCTAGGCAGCATTTTTTCAGGAAAAAGTTACAAGCCTATTAAGTTGAAGCACAGTATAAATTATGCCAATTTACTTGAAAAGAAAGACCTGTGCTGATCAATTTGGAGGGACTACAGTAAAAGTACAGCAAATCTTAACCACCTTTTTTTTACAGGCCTCCTTCCACGGCTATGTCTATAGCAATTGCTGGAGAATCAGAATCTTTGCATGAAGACAGGAAAGGTGGAGAAAACTTACAAGTACTACATCTGGGCCTAGCAGGTATAAAATAATGCTCTTAATTCCTCAGTTTTTTGATAACTAGTTCATAGCTTAAAGAAGATGTATGAAATAGTTGAAATTCTAAAGGATGCTGGCAGTGGCCCACAAAGGGACCTTCTTTCGTTATTTGTTGAGATGCACTTTAACGCCAGTGAAACCTCTCATTTTGTAACAGTTTACTTAATTGAAAGAAGGAACAGAAATTAGACTGATAGCCTGCCTTCTTTTTAACATTTAAAATCCTTCCTTTTCTGCAGGACACATTTTTCAGTTTGCTTTGGATTTGTATTTTGACTGAGCATTTAATGTGGCACATGATTTTCAACTTATAAATCATAGGGATATGCATAACTGAGTGAATTCTGAGTGGCAAAAATTCTAAGTATTGTTTAAAATTAAAGTAATTACTCTAAAATTTAGACTAATAGAAAAAAATACTATTAAAACACTGTATTATAGGTTGGATTTTGGGAGTTTGGTGTTCTTGGTTTTTATTGCTTACAAGCTTCAGGCTCTTACATGGCTTATTAATTTCCACCCTAAACACAGCTTAAGTTGTCTTAACCAGAGTTACCTTTTCAGCCAGAAAACATCCAATACCCCATTCTAACATGGTACAGTGGAAAGCATGATCATCTCTGTAATGTCTACAGTATAGACAAGTCTAAAACTACATGTCATATGAATCTTTCTAGCCCAAAAGTGCTCTCTTTTATTCAGACAGAAACATATTATGATTTTTTTCTGTAAGTACTCCATATTGGTTAACACACGGTACTTCTGCAACAAGTAATAACAAAGATGGCTTTAGCAACAGTATCTGACCTTCACATATTACAGATGCCTCATCAAAGAGTGCCTCAGTCCCAGATGAACTTGGTGCATGTGGGCATTCCAGAACATCAAGCTATGCAAGTCAGCAGTCAAAACTGTCAGGTAGTGGTTAACAATTTTGTTATGAATTGTTGGGATTTATTTACTTTTACAGTTTAGATTATAAAAAATAAGTATATTTTATATGTTTGAAAAAATGGTTTAAAGTTGAAAGCTTTTTCCTAGCTTTCTGTGTGAGGAGGGTAAAATTTTTTTCCTCTTAAAAGCACAACGAATTATCTGCTCAGATGTGAGACAGCTTTGTCCTCAAACTAATATATCTGAATGAGATTTTTACCTCTTCCATGTGTAAAAAGAAGTAATTTACAGATGAAGTCTTAGTTCTAAAAGCTGAAGGGGAAGCAATGACACAAAGTAATTCTATCTGTTAGGAAGCAAGACTTACTTAGAACCAGCGGGTAACAGCCTGTGCTAGAATACAAAACCTGAAGTAAATTGCCTGGCTGGTGTATGCACATGTATTTGTAAGGCTTTTGAAGTGTTTTTTTAAGAAGACAAACCACAGATTCTGCTTTCAGGATGGTAAAATACAAGTAATGACCTTGGTTGTCAACAACATACCTAGCCTAACTTTCCTGCACTCTTCCAACAGGATATAGTACATGTCACTCTAGATCATCCAGTCTTTCTGAACTCTGCCACAGAAGAAACACCTCAGTGGGTAGTACCTCAACAGGAATTGGAAGTATTCTAGAACCATGTGAAGAGCTTCAGCCGAAAGTAACTGAAGCTAATATTGATCCATCTGTTAAGGATGCACCATCAGAAAAATCCTGCAGGTACACTTAACTTTAAAAGCCTTACGTAACAGAAGTAAAATATAATTTATCACTTCTAAGACCTCTGCATATATTTATTTTTGCAGACATCCTGTAAAGCAAGACTCTGTGGAGTCACAGCTGAAGAGGGTAGATGCTACCAGAGTTGATGCTGACGATATAGTTGAAAAAATACTTCAGAGTCAAGACTTCAGTTTAGACTCAAGTGCAGAAGGTACGGAGATAAATAAGGAAGCTTAGAGAAAATTGATACACATTACATGCCTTAGGAAAATCCACTTTCTTCACAGTCCTTGTTTATTATCATAAGGACTGTAGATATGGATCACTACATTTTCTGCTTCATCCTGTCTCCCAGAAGTTGAAAAGACCCTTGCTTGACTGACATATCTTTCCAAGTAACTTTAAGCCTGAAAAGAGCAGGGGCAAACCTACAAAGAGGGTAGTTTCTCCAGCCTATACCATGCGAAGTTTGCTTCTTCATTACTTTTGCATGTGAAAGTATCAGTTACAAGATAGATTTCAAACTACTTAGTTTTAGTTAGGGCAATGTTAAAGCTAGCTAACATGTTAATTCCCTTGCTTTTTAGAAGAAGGTTTAAGATTATTTGTGGGCCCTGGTGGAAGCACATCTTTTGGAAGCCATCATCTCCCTAACAGGTATGTAGCTGGAACAACTAATCCATAGGTAATACTAAGCAAAAATTAATCTTATACAGCAATTTTTCTGTATATACATTCGTGATCTTTGTATTTTTCTACTTGGTATCATTTAAAGGCACCAGAAGAACTACATCATCAGGTTTCAAAACAAAACACATAAGTCAGTTCCAAAATAAAACTGATGTGTCAGCCATAAGAATTATAATTTTCAGAGGTTCTGAAGAGTCTCAGTTCCACCTTTGTAGTATTGAACTTTGATGTCTTCCTGATAACAAGCCTAATTTTCTTCAGTTTTGCTCAAAGGCAGCTATAATAATGTGCTGAAAGTTATAAACCAAATATATTTTACCCAAGGAAGCAAGACGGATGGATAAAAGATAGCTGATTGACTTACTTGCAAACTGGACACACTAGTTTCTATCCAGGATGATATGTTTGGTTACAGAGCACACTACAGTAGCATGCAGAGATATGTCCTAGTTTACTTGTCAGAACAGTCCAGGCAGGATATCATACTAAGCTTTGCCCTATTATTTTTTTGTCATAGTGCTGCAATTTTACCATGTAAAACAACCTACTACGCTCTGTCTTGTGGGGGGGTGAGACAGTTTTTTAACTATGCATCTACAGTTCAGTGTGAACAAAACACTGGAAGATGTTTTTTCTTGTATTTTAACTTAAGACTATCACTGGGGTTTTTTAGATACATTTCTCTATTTATATATAAATGTATATACAAAGTATAAGCTGGTGTGGGAGGTATACCCAAAAGATAACGTTTAAGGAACTATAGAGCAGTTCAACAATAACTTATTTTTCAGTAATGTTACTTATCGTTCTCAATTTGACTGCAGTATAATACAAAACACATGCATTAATCTGTAGGTTACTCAGTGGCATGGAAATTATGCATGATTTCTATCCTTCACAGTTAGGTGTTCTGGTACCAGCTGTTAAGTTGTGGGGATTGATTTTTTTGGGCAGGGCAGGTTGGTTGGGTTCTTTTTAAATACTTGACTTGCTCATCTGTGGTACTTGCTGTTTAGCTTTCATATAAATAGAAATTGACCTCGCTTCTTTCAAACATTCTTTCAGAGTAGGATCTGGAGCATATGAGCAGGTGGTGATAAAACGCTAGAATGACAAGAGGAAAACTTGCAGCTCTGGTGTTGATACTTCAGGGTTTTTTTGCTCTGTTGCAAGTTTTGAAAGACAAAATGAACTCAATTGGATCTTTTTCTTTTTAAAAGTATGCAGTGTCTCTTGCTCACAGAGCTTCATTTTTGTGGTATGAAGGCAATGTTTAACTACATATACCTTGTGCAACCACTTGGGCTATTGTGGTAAGTTCTTCCTGATGTTAGTGGAATTACTTGCTTTTTAAGTTGTGTGAAATGTTTTTGGAAGCATGATTAAGTGAGTCCCATTTCAGTATTTTGTTTCCATGCAAGTGACAGAACTGGGCTTCCACATCAAAATACTAAGGCACACTGGTGCATTATCAAGAAAACTGGCTTGATTGTTAAATGTGGAATTCAAAAGCTGCTTCCACAGAAACTCACTTCAATAATGCATGAATCTTGAGATTCAGTGGGATGGTACTGTTTACAAACCTAGTCAGCAGTTTACTACCAACTTTTTACTGTAGTTTAGTTAGTGCTTTGCTTGTGTTTTGAATGTGCCTTTTGAGATTTGGGAGGTACAAGGAGATTAAACTATTTACAAAGCAATGTAAGCTTTAAAATTAGGTTAACATCTATACTATCATCAAGATAACTTATTAAGATAAGCACTTTATTGTAGATTTACTCTGCACTCTGAAAAAGTCTTGCTGTGCAGCAGATATGTTGAACATTTCTTCCTTCACTGTCCACTGTTATGTTAAAATAACATACTGTATTTAAATGTGCACAAATAGTGATTTGCCTGACATGCAAGAAAGATGGAAGAACTCTTAGAATTTTCACTGAGAATTATAAAAGAATTGTTTCTTAAAGGGATGTGTTAGGTGACAGGGCTAATTCAGGCTTGGCTCTGCTGTATTTAGCTGTAAACTACAAATGCCCTTAATTTTATTATGATTAGTTGTGCTGTTTATCAGTAAGGCTTGGATAAAATAAAAATACAAATAGTGTGGCCATTTTGGAAAACTCTGAATACTTCAAAATTCTGCTCAGAGTGATGTTTGACATCCTTTTATTGAATTAAAAGTAGGCCATATTTAATGGGTTGAATGAGGAAAAGCAGGCTTTGTTTTCCATAAATCCATAGCAGAGTTAGTAAACTAATGTTTGTGTTCAAGGAAATTCCAGATGTTAAAGCTTGAGCACTGTAATTGAATTATGATTAATACGACCTATTTCTTAGTTACGGTACCTAAATACTTTTCTTTCCTAATGTTAATTATAATCTCTTTGAGGTGTTTAATGGGTAAAAGAATTAATATTAAGTTTCTCTTTTAGCTGCTGTTAAGAGAAGTGTCGTATTATCCATTTCTGCCTTTCACATGAATTTTAAACAAACTACATAACCACAAGTATACAACTCAGAGTATGAGTTTCCTTTGCTGTTATATAATTAATTAGTACCAAAAAAAATCCTACTGCAAGCCAAAAAAATGCATGAAATTTGAATAAATTTTCAGTATTTTTTAACACTGCTACGCTTGTTGACAAATGTATTAAAACCAGTTGTAGTTAGATGGTAGTTTCCTTAATTTTGCTAGGAAAAGTAGGCATAGTTTGAGGAAAACAGACTTTTAAAACATGTTGTACAGCTACTTATGTAACTCTTAAGGGAATTTCCATAACCCAGATGTGTACTCTGTATTAAAAGACATAGCTAACTGCGGTAAATAAGATACTTTGTTTACTAGAAACCAATTATTTTCTTGCCCAAGATCTTTTAAATAGGAGGGACGCTCACATGGAAATCAAGCTCTTAATAAAACGGTATCCTAGTAATGTATTGTCCTGACTTTGAGTTACAACTCCTTACAGAGTGATTCTCTAACTGTAAACTGTGTTTGTTGTTTTTTTTTTACTGTATTTAAGTACAAATCTGTCAGACATTCAATAAACTCATGTCTTCAGCTAGGAATTTGCTTCTAAACAATTGTATTTTGTTATGCAAAAATTACAAACTTTACTCGATGTTTGTGGCCATTTCAGTTTCTCTACTGCTTTTCAAACTTTACCTTTGCAGCTTATTAAACTTCCACTTCCAGTTCACAAAGTATTTGGCACCCTTACTAGTATGTATTGAGCTGGCTCCTAGAGAAAAAGTCAGCAAAATCAATTGTAAAGTGTGAGGCACGTTGGTAAGTTAATTATTACAGAGACTCCAGAATTAGCAGTATTTGGGGAAAATGAGGGCACTGTGTACAGTCACTCCTCACCCTGCAAATGATAAAATTAATCCTCACTTGAGTGTAAAGACTTCCTACTACTTAAACTTTTCTTACAGTTTGTAGAACTTCATAAATTAACTTATTTGTCTAACAAAAGTAGGTGTGGTATGTATTTCTTTTCTCATCAATGCATTCAAAACAGCCAAGCTCCTTGGTACTGCAGTAAGCATCTGTTCTCACATTAAACAAATCTAGATTGGTGAAAACTGCAGCTAATTATAGTACAAACAGTTTGGCCCTCAGATCAGGTCAGTAATCAATTATTTGTGTAGTAAAGATTAAGAGAAATAACTACCAGTAACTGTAACCAACTCCAGTGTCAGCTGTCTTTCCATTCAAAAAGGAAGACAATTTTTCCAAAATTTCAGAATATCCTCGAGTTTCTTTTTTGGGTTGTTGTCTCACTTCTGGTTTTATGAATCAATAGTTTCCTTATAGAATAAAAAGCACATCTCAGCAAACATCCTCCAGTTAAGGATGTCACAGTAGAGAGTTGTTAGAAAGATGAAGTATACATGTATATACATAATTCATAGATGCTAGTTACCTTACTGAATAGCAGCAGTTGCAAATACAACCAGTAGGGTAGTTTTTAAATGCTTTGCTTTTTCTACTTCTGTGTTTTCACACTGTTTTAGTGCTGTATATGTTGCAAGGAAAACATCATTTACACACTTTTTTAATCTGGAAGGAAAACATCTCATGAATGAAAGGCTCATAGATAAAAATAAGGCTATGCACCACTATCAAATGCACATATGTGACAGACCAAGGCAAAATCATTACTGTGGTATGGGAGAATACTTTATTACTACAGAAAAAAAAAAAAAGGTAAAGATATGAAGCACCAGAACTTCAAATGTTGTCCTTGAACACTTAGGTGCTTTTTGTGGACCTTCTGACATGGGAAAACAATAATATAGAGACAAAGATTAGCATGGGGAAAATTACTTTCTACAATTCTTGAGGCAAAATAAGTAGTTTTGCCTTCTCCCCACCCAGCTGCTCATTCTTGCCTGCTCTACTCTTCCCACCTGTTACACCACTACAGGTTTCTGTGACATATGCATTGATTCACTTCCCTGCTTGGCCTTGCCAGCAAGAAGGGGAAAGACAAACACATCTTGACACATTTGTTAACATTTTTGTGGAACAGGTTATTTTCCTTCTGTTGCCTCCTTTTTAAGAACTAGAAATTGAGTAACATGTTTCCTTTTTTTTTTTTTGGTAAATGTGAAAGGAAAACTCTTAAGCACAAGTTAGCAAAGCGTTGCCTCAGTTCAGAGTTGTGTGCACTGCCCTTCCTGTACAACTAAAATGGTTCCAATTCTTGTAAAGAAGACACTAGTTTTTTAGTTTGGTTTTGTTTTGATTTTTTTTGTTTTGTCAGGGTGGTTTTTTCAAGTGTGTTATGATCTACTAATTTTTCCACAGTAATCCTCATTTGACTATGTGTCAGTGCATTTTATTTTAGGAATGTTCCCAGTGAACCAGCTGCATACAGGACTGCATTAAAATGTATTTGTTTGGTGAATGAGGAAGCAAGTGCAAAGGACTTTCACATACGAATTTTTCTGTCATTTAAGAAGCTCCTTACTATGTTTTGTCCACTCAGTTTAAATACAACACCAAACAACTCCTAACAACTAGCCCTTAGGAGTTAGACATAACCTGTATGTAACTGATTTACCCAAACCTCATTTATCAACATAGTAAGTATGGCATAGAGATTAATACCATGGAAATCTATGGCAGACAGGACTAGAATGCATCAGAACTCTATTAGCTGCAAGATCTATTTGTTTGAGAAATCTCTGGGGAAGCAGACAATTTACTCCTCTCACTGATCAGAAACATTCTGTTCACCTATTCTGACCATAACCAATCGCTACTAACTTGCTCAGCAGCTCTCAAGTCACATCGCTTATATTAAAAATAATGCACTGTTTTGATTTTTTGTTTGTGGTGAGATAGTGTTTTTTGTGTTTGTTTTTTTTTTTGGTGGGTTTTTTAATGTACTTTATTTGAATCTTAAGTTTTAAACAATCTAAGGTTGATCTGTTTCCAGATGTGTGTGCCCTCTCCTGGTCAGTGACTGTACCACAAGTCTAAAACTTGATAAACTTCCTTTCAGCAGCCTTAGTTGAGACATCAGAATTTACCCTGGTCAAATTACCAGTTTAAATGGGACACAAAACTGCATTTATTCACAAATATGCATTAATGTAATCAAAAGACCAACCATTACGAACAACATAGTTCTGTGTTACCATTACCTATCCTTGGAGCTAACAAAAGATTACCAGAAAAAATCCTGTCATTATAGCTACAGTATGGCAATAGAAAACAAACTGAAATACTTAAAATTTTTCTTCACTGGAATTAAACCTTCCCTTTTAGCCCGATACTCTAGTTCAAAAACTCCACAAATTACCACCATCGTTCTCAGAAGCACTTATATTCACTAATTGAGAAGGGGGCTGATAGATATTGGAACTCGTAGAAAAGAACTTTGTAAAAAAATAATTAAGTGAAATCTGTGTAAGAAATCTGATCTAATTATCTTCATTTTCATTTTCATTATTGAATATCACAGCAGAACCATCACTGCTCAGTGTGACCTTACCAGCTATAAGCTTGCAAAATCTGTCAAAGGTACCACAAAGTTTATTCACTTTGGGAAAAGAAAATATTGTTTTAAGAGGTATATAAAGCACATTTTTATTCACAAATGGTTCCATGTTTTTTTCAACAACCAGTTTTCTGAGATCTTCTGAAAGAAACTTCATTGAAAGTTGGAATTTGGATTTTCTCTCAGTAGGATCATCATTATACTCTTCACATTCTGATATTAAATGGTCCAGCAGACTTTGCTTAATGATTTGTGCTGTGAAAAAAACTTCACTGACTACTGCATTCTGCAGGTACTTCTCATCTTTAAGACTTGGATACACTGCTTTGAAGACCTTTACAAAATACAAAAACACATTAAACATTTATCATCACCATAGGCTCAGATTTTAAAATTTGCTTGTCAACAAGAGCTTCTGAAATGTGAATATTTTTTTTTTCAATCCTGTTTTGCTTATTACTTTAAACACTTTCAGATAACAAAAACTAGATAATATGACTTAATTTTATGTGTTACTACTAGAATGGAAATAAAATAAGCTAATTGACCAAGTAAACTGCTAGATCAGGCAAGGTGAGGTCCTGCAATTCTTTAATTCATTGTAATCCTCTTGCTTCCCACATAACTCATCCTTTTAATGATACCACATGGCACTTACTTAGATGTATTAGGCTTTATCAGTGTGGCACACTACAAGATACAGCAGAATACTTAAAAATATTACTTGATGTTATCTAAAGTGAAAGCCATTTAGTGCTAGAAACCAAAAAGGTTTGATGTGCACCACCAGAGAACCGGGTACTTGGCAAGATCCCATGTCTCTACAAAAACAAGAACTGGCTACATGAAAAGACAGATTAAGTTTTAACATCAAATGCTATTCAGGAAGGCACACCACATAAAACAGGTTCTGTCAATCCAGTTTCAGGGAAATGCTTTCATTGCTGATTTTATATTTGACAGGACTATGCAGTTCTTCAAAACATATACTTGTTAGAAATGCTTTATATACTTTTGATTTTCTATGTATCTGAAAAGTCTGTGTTAATGTCAACAACCATATGATGAAAAAATGAATTATTAGAGGAACAATTACAAAAATAGTGTCACAGTATAACTGACGGAAAATTTTCCTTCTAAGTTTAATAGTATGTTAAAACCAGAACGATTATCCAAACTGCTAGTCAGCAAATAACCTGCAAGTTAAAGACCTTTGTACAATTAGAAACACAAATCATAGACTTAAAGACTCTTTTTCTCTGATGGTGCGTCTTCCTCAGAGGTAAGACTGGATAGCAACAGCAGACCACAGACTACCTTCACAGGCAGGTCACAGAAAATCTTACTCTTTATTCATTCTCTTAATGGAAGAACACACTACTTACCGTTTTGTAAACTGCTTCAGTGGGTTTCTCAGGATGAGCAGATCCGCTAGTTTGAGGATATTTTCTAACAAACACACCTATTTGGGTACAAAACCCAACATTCTCCATTCCTGTTGGTGGGTGCCCTAAGCCAGTAAATTCCACTGAATAATCATAGCGACTAGCAGTCTCTAGAGCCCTAAGAAAGAGAAGTTATTCTGATCATACTAAATATCAGACTTCTAATGTGATAAACATGCATTCTCTAACAGAAGTAAGACCCTGAGCCTCTCAATGCTTAAGCATAATTTCTGTAATAATAATCACATTCCTGAAGACAAGTACTGTCAAAACTTGCTGAATCAGAGATGTAATCATAAGCCTACTGTAGTCTGAATCATTTAATATCAGTAATTTAGACAACAAAACCTTGCTGTGATACCTAAAATACCTAGAATATGCACTTTCAGTTACTTACCATCTTAAATACATTGCAAGCAAGTTAAAAACTACCAATTTCAGAGAAAAAAATTAATTGAATAGAACCCATACAAAACATACACACCCCAAAACTTCAAGAGACAGGTTAACAGAAAAAAAGTGAGGCTTGCTGTAACAGTCTAAAGTCTACCTAATCAAGGTCAAAACAACATACATGACATCTAAATCAAAACCAATCTTGTAGTACTGCACATTAGCCAGTATGAAAAAAGGGATAGGGCAGGGAACCAAAATGGCAGTACCTACTTGAATCATTCTTCACAAAAAAATACTAAACTAAATCAATTTCTCATGTATTTTAGAGAATATTGCAATACTGCTATTAGACAACACAAATGTAAAGACTCATGTTTGCAGCTCAGAGAACACCACTTCTTCAGAGTTATCAGTATTTTAATTCACATATAACCAAAAGCAGAATCTAAATTTACCTGACATCCTCTAATTTCTGACCAAGAGTTGGCTACAGATACATGGCATCCATCACTGTACCATATATTCTCTTCCACAACAGCCTGACGGTTGAATGTTACCACAGGATATGTATCTCACTCCCTCTTTGTTTTGTTTTTGTTATATCTACTGAAACTGGACTAAGATACATCTCATGCAACCCTTTGTCATGTATATATTTTGCAAGAAATCTTCCATTGTGCCATGATCCACTAAACTATCCTCAACTTTACTCATGCTCTGCTACTGTGATCATTTGATGCATCTGCTCACATACTCAGAAAGGTCTGGACTAGTTGAGTGCTTTGATTATATGCTATACATAGTGAGCACATTTCTCAGGTTTTCATGAAGCATTACTATAGCAGGGTATTATTGTGTGAAAAGGCTAATTACTACCTTATACTTAAAAACCATTACTTGTAATATATAAAGGAAAGCAAAAGTTTTAAATATTTTTTGCAGAGCAGTTACAGTAAAGGCAAGTCAACTTCACAACCATCATAAAAATGCAAAACCCACAGTTTTTTATATACAGTTATAACTAAATATAACAGCAAAAAAAAGTTTTACCAGATCAGTAGGTGTAAAACTTCACTGATGCCAAACCAGATACACCAACATCCTGAAAACATATATATATATTCCTTTCTCACATTACTGAACACTCAAAGCTGTCTGCATAGGATGTTCAGTAAACTTACCAGCTTTGAAACTGCACTCTGTTCCATTCAAATTTGTGGTCTGGATCCCTGAATAATGTCACTCCTGGAAGCAAAGGGTTAAATCCAGAATTTGGAGTACTGATGACAACTATGCTTGGAGCCATGAAACCAAACACTACTTCAGGAAATTTCTTGAGTTCTGATTCTTCCAGGTGCTCTATTCTGTAAAGAGTAAGTTTAAGCATGTCTTTAAAAACATTTAAAAACTATATTTTAATATTCTTTATAAACCCAAACCCAAATCTGTACCTTGCAACTTTAAGCCCAGCTCTGCAACACTAGCACTAGCACTGTGGTTGAGTGGCACCTTAGAGGTTTTGGAGAAAATTTCCTCTTGCATTTTGCACTTATTAATAAATGTATTTTTTCCACCATAAGCTAGCACCACTTAAGATTTCTTAGTACGGTTAATTTAAGCACTAGTTAGAAGGAAGATGCCACATTCTGCTACTCTTCTGCTTGAAAGGTTTGATCTAGTCTGTTTAGAGTATGGATAAAATTTCAAACTGAACCCTTAACAAACTTTTCTAAATGTGCTATGTTGGCTGAATACTCACAGTTCTATACATGTTACCAAGTCAAAACCAAGCATGCAAGGATCTTTATGGGCAACTGAACCATGATGCAAAGTAATAGTTAGGGATCTTTCAGTTGGTTGCAAATAATCACCAGGAAGAGGAGACAATCTATACCTACAAAAGGATTAAAACCACAATGTCAAAGAAAGGACCTTAGAACAAGATAAACTGTGCATGTAACTGAACTTTCTAACATCCTACATAGATACTCTGTAAATCTCAGAAAAGGTTTACTATCTTATAAGTATAAAAAATAATCTCAAAAAAGGTTAACTATTTTACAGGTATAAAAAATTAATTGCTAATACAAACACTTTCTATGGCTACCTATAATAAAACAGAAAGAGGAGTTAATCCAGCAGTTGTGCTTCATGTTTACAAGAATTTCCACTACACTCTTAAGCCACTTGGAAAGCCACTTGTGAATTCTTATAGTAGCTCACTCTACACACACAGGAAGTCTGGTTAAACTCTCTTTAGAGGGTTTTTGGGGAAGCTACTTGGTAAGAACAATAACCTATTTTTCTTCCAAAGAAATCAGACTAAGAATTAAAAGTGTGCTGATTTCATTCTGAAATACTGCATCAGACAAAACACATAATAAACATTAGATATAATAAAAGTCTACTTTTCTTCAATCTTGAAAAAGAGCAAACAATACTTTTGGCATCTAGATCCTACACATGCATTGAAACCATATTAATCAGCTTCCAAGAGAAACTTTGGTTCAAGGCTCACATACTTTACATTTTAGAGCTTTCTAAGGCAGACGCAAAACATTGAGCTAACTTTCCCATTTTGAAAAGGTTAATAAAATCAAGTCCCCACCACAGTGAACGAGTTATATGCATGTTTCAGGAAGATCAGATTTGCATACCACAGTAATGTCATGTGTAAGTACAAACAGTTATGACTAATATCATGTATTTGTACCTTTACTAAACTGTGTCTCTCCGATGTACCCACTTTCAAGGCCATTCCATGCATTGGATCTAAGCTACTCTTGAGTGACATTATGGCCATCTACAGCCCAGCAGACACTAGACACAGGTGAAGCCTAACTAACAAAAAAGTGTAGATCTTCATTTGCCAAGCTGGTATTTCTGCATTTACCCTTATTTTGAAATTCCTGACAAGAAATGGTGTAACATGTCAAGAGGTCAAGCCAAATACAAACCTAAATTAACTCAATTCAAGGGCTTACATGTTTTCTCTCATTACTCGTTCGCAGATATCTAGCCCAGCTAACACTTCAATACAATGGCAGAATTTCAGCATCCAGAGAAGTGTGCAGTCAGCACATCCTAGATCTGCCACCTGTAAATTAGGTATGAAACAATGTATAAATGCTGCATAATTCCAAGTATTTTCAGAGACTTCAATAAAAATTAAAAAAATATGTAAAAATAACTTTTAAAAGACAAATCAAGCATTTCACAATCGTAATTAGATTTTACAGTTGCAATCAGGACAGACATGGATTTTAAAATTCTTCTTTTAAAAATCTATATGACAATCCTACAAGACATTTAAAATTAAACTTTTGCTATTACAGCTATAACAAGTATATGTAGAATATACCACTGACACACTCTGGATAACATATTTCACATGAAGGCATATTCCTCCAAATAACTGTAAGGTATTATTTTCAATATTAAAGCTGTAGCAATTTTCACATTCACCACTGCTTTTCACCAGACCACTCTCCATACAAAACATGAAGAACAGGCTCATGAGCAGCCAGGTTAGTATTAAAAAAAGCTCCATAAAACAAGTTTACAGGCTCAGTCTGATGTTTAAGTGGGGAAGGCTGGGGGATATCCAGAACACCGAGTCAAACATGTAATAGATGTTCTTCCCTGCAAGCTTAAGAGATAGTCGAGGGGACAAACCAAACCCCACTGTCCTTCCTCAGACTAAGTCAATTTTAAAACACACTGCTCAGTACCCATGTGAAAATCCTGAACTATTTAACTAACTACCCTGCAGGTAAACAGAAAGTTTATACTCCTCCCACTTCACATCCAACATCAGAAAATTCAAACCTTTAAATACAGATGCAACACTCCTGAATACTTTCTATTTAAAAGCAGATTATAGTGCTGTAGCCTCACAGACTGGATTAAATATTTATTAGGTGCTACAAGTATGACTACATGAACACCCTGCAGGTGCATTTCTCAGCCATTTCGAGCATGCCCCCTAAGACATTAACATCAGTTTCAGAGTTCAACACTTGAGGGCAGAAGTATTTTTCAACTTTTTACATATTGGGAGGAGGTGCTGGGAAGGAAGACAAACAAGAAAAGTGCCAACACTACATGACATTTCTTAAATAATTTAACTTTTCAAAATTAGTAACAAAACAAGAGTCCTAGTATATTTGGGGGGGAAACAGGAGAGGTCCACAAGACCTTAAAGTAGAGGAGACCTAGCCTCACAAAATCCTACACTCTTATTATCACGTTTCATTTGAGAACACCCATGTGAATAATAAGCTAAACCTGACAGTGTACATGGAACTAACGGCTCTAGGAAGAAAAACCATACTACGATTAAAGCAGTTTGAAACAAAATCCTCAGTATTAAATTAAAACCAGAATGCCACCTACTCTCCAAAAACAGCTAAGACACTTTTCTTGTTTAGATTCTCCCCTCTTCCCATCAACTCACAGTAAATATGTTCACCCTTGAAAAACAAAACACAATCATCAAGGGTCTAAGGCAACTCAGTTCCAATAACAGCTTCTCCACTATTGTTTGGTAACTGAGTCAGCAGGTTATTGACACATTCCCTGCCTTCCCGAGATAGCTAATGCTAACTTTTTTCTAACATATAACACAAAAAGACAAAACATACCAACCTTCTTAGGTTTGTATTTCCCCACTAAATCCTTAATGAACTGGTAGCGTTGTTTGTACAATGGAGGTGTAAATGTTACAGTTCCTCTACACTGCTCGTCATGAAAGTTCTTATCCATAATATTTTGCTAATGCTAGAATAAAAAAGTTAATTCTTATTTTCTGAAGTAGTTTGTAGCATATCAAATTACAGAGTTTGTTGTTTTCAGTGGTGTTAAATTCACACTTAAGGGGTAGACCTGATCTCAGTTCTATTCAGAGAATTACAACACAGGAATTAGCAAAACTAGGCACTAGTTCCCTCCGCATATAATTATATAAAAATAACCTTTTTACAAAAAGCCATAAATATTCAAACATAAAAAGCCAAGATCCATAATTTGTCATTCTCCATACGCCACACCTACATTGTGTTTACATTAACTGGAACATTTTAAATCTTCTTTAGCTTTTCTGGCAAGGGTGGAAAAATAAGATTTCTCACTCAGGTGCTTGCTTTCTTGTCTCTCATCTATTTTATAATTTATTTTATCCTCCAGTTTAGACAATTTTTAGATTTGTATATGTATGGCTCAACAAAAAAAAACAGGAAATATCTGATTAATTACTATGCGGTCCAAGACAAATGGTTCTGCTAAGCCTTAGCTTTACACTTACTGTGACTTGTTAGTATCTAAATTTTTTAAGCAAACTAACATAACTTATCATGTAATTAGCGTCATAACCATTAGGACACTTCCAATTATCCCAGCTTTTATTAAAAACTGCATTTTAGCACACATAAATATTTTAACAGGAAATAACCCCTCTAAGCCTAAAAAGAAGGCCCGAACGAATGAGGCATTAACACCCCTGGAATCAGGCCAGGGAAGGGCCGCGGGCCTGAGGGCACAGGGCCTTGAGAGCCACCCTGCCAGGCAGCAGCCTGGGCTGCTCCAGAAGGTCTAACGGGCACAACCGCCCCACAGGGTCCTTCAAACACAAGTATGAACGAATATAGTGTGTGCGTACATATAGAAAATCGCACAAAAGCAGAAAACAGGCTCATGGTTCGGGCCAGCCGCCTGTCTCCTCAGGAGCAAGGTGAGCCCGTTGGGCCATCACCAGTAGCGGCCCGAGGAGCGAGCCCCCCGAACCCACCTCCTCATCCCCTCAGGCTCCCGGCCCCCCGCTCTCTCCAGCCCCGCTGCCAGGCTGCCCCGGGGCTG
>NW_009970724.1:13040477-13042520 GCF_000747805.2 Chaetura pelagica
CCCCGGCCGCCGCAGGGAACAGCCCCCGCTGCAAAGCTTCTATTCACATCCCTTAGCGTAGGGAAGCGTCTTCTAAACCTCTTTAACGCAAGGCGATAATGAGCAGCACGTGAGTATCCAGGCACCCACCTGTTGTATTACCAGAGGTAAATACAGCCTCCCCCTGGGTCATTAAAAGGATTAGGGTTATCCCTGATTTTTACACTAAAACACAAAATTCCCACTACTCCTCGTGCTACTTGGAGGGCCTGCAGACATGGTTGTTACTCTCCACAGGGGAAGCTTACCCTGGTCCTGGCCTGCACTGGTCCTGGCCTGCAGGAAAAAGAGTTCTGCCAGGGTGCCTGAGGTAGTGATGGCAATAAAGAAAATCGGTGCCTTTTGTGGGATTTGTGTTTTCCACACGGGTCAAGATTAGCCTCTTAAAGAGCAGGTAGGTGCTTGGGTGCACAGTGAAAGTAGAAAGGAAAACGTGGTCCTGCATCTCCTGTTACTTTTTCTGTTGACAAGTAAAGTTAATCACAAGCTGCTAATCACAGGGTGGGGCTGCTATATAAAAAGGCTACTGTATATTGCGCATCTGGGACCTAAATTAACGATTATGGTGGCAACGAGGGTAGAGAATACATCCACATCACCATACACTTACTTTTTCATAATTATATATAGTTGCTTGCAGTTTGGAAGTAAATACTTTTTTTTCTTCGGCTCTATTCTGTATAAAGACCAGCTGGGATGCCCAGGGGAACAAATTCTGATTTGGAGCAAATGAATTTATTGGTTGCAGCTATCAAAGGTTTTGGCATCCCTGTGAAAGAGGGACTGCATACAAAGTACAAAAATGTTATCTTAGAGGAAAAGCACTAAGATTTTGGGACATTTTGCCTAAGTATTCCAAGAGGAGAAGATAAATGCATGAACACACAATTTGGGTAATATAAATTCTTAAGTGAAATAGAGGTTATCTTGATTATACAAGGAAAAATAAGAAAGTGCTGAGAGTCAAGGGTATCCTAAAATCCAGTAACAAACCCACTCATTTTCAAGAAAAAGTTATCACTGTAGCTGTTTCCAGAACAGGATTACTTCACTGCTATAAGGACACGTTCTTAGTATTAATTTTGTGATTAGTTCTTTAAATTCACATGAGATTGTTAAATGGATAGTTACTGCATCAAGACAGTAGAGGCCTGAGATAATTAATGATGGTTTTATGAACATATTTGGAATTCAGCCGTGACAGGAAGATGAGGCTGAAAGGAGGCTGATATTATTCCTAGAAAAGGGGAGTGAAGAGCCTAGATAGCAGAACAGGCAGTTTATAGAGAAACTGTTGAACTGTCAGGGCCCTGATAACACTTTTCGTGAGCCCTAAGGTGTGTTGTAGGGACAGAGTAATTAAGATTAATTCCTGTTTCTCAGGTTTTCAATGTTTAATGAAAGAGCGGAGATATTCTAATGTTGCTTCCAGCAGTGTTTATCTCCTCTTTTTAAAATTAATAATCTAACTTAGTTTAAAGTAGCACATATGTAGAGATGATTTTTTCATGGGTGCTTCCATACCAGCTTCTCCCTGCACCTGTTTCCTTCTCTGTGTGTACAACTGAATATATTTTCTTTCAATATGCCCAGTTTGCAGTAATTTTGGTGAACTTTCAGTTATTTTTTTGCAGTCACTGGACATTTAGAATCTCTTGGCAATTCTAACCCATGCATTCCACCTCCCTTTTGTGCATCAGATTAAAGCTTGATACAAAAGTACATAACTAGGGTTTGTTCGCTTTTGCAAAGAAGCAGGTAATTCAAAACCTTTTGGAAATGATTTAAACATAACCTGAAAATTCAAATTAATCTGTCAGATGTCAGGCAAAACTGGAGGATTTTATCTTTTGTTTTCTGCTAGCATTATTAAACATAGTTACCTTCTTAAATCCAGCTGCTTTGTCCTGGCTTTCAAAGTCACAAACCTAACGGTGATTTTTTCCATGTCTTTACATAGTATTACTGATTTCAGAGGCACTTTTCTTGAATTTAGCAGCAGGA
>NW_009970724.1:13043001-13043380 GCF_000747805.2 Chaetura pelagica
CGTTACTAACATTTCGTGGTGTGTGACAAGAGATCTCAGAAGCTGCTCAGTCACTGCCAGGCCTCAGCCAGAAGAGGGGGGCTCAGAACCAGCACTATTTCCAAGGGAGAAGGCCTGGATGTGTCCTGGCCACCCAACCATCACCACACGCTTCTCCGCCCCGGACTCCTGTGCACTCATCCCATCTGTCGCCATTTCTTAGCTTCTCGGCTCTGCCGCGGCCTCACTACCAGCGACAAGTGTGACCGATGGGACCCATTCCTAAGTTTCCAAGCCGCCGGCCCGGGTGACGGCAGATGTCCCGGGAACACGGCTGGGGCCCCTCGTTTCCCTGCCCGGCTCGGGGCCGCCCCGTGGCTGCGGTAACCCCCGGCGGAGG
>NW_009970724.1:13043549-13067167 GCF_000747805.2 Chaetura pelagica
TCGGCGCCGGCAATTGCCAGGGGCAGCAGGCGGCCCAGCACCAGCCGGGGGCCGTCCCGCCGGCCCAGCAGCAGCTGCAGAGCGGAGCCCCCAAGCCGGCGGCCTCCGGCAAACAGGGCAACGTGCTGCCGCTCTGGGGGAATGAGAAGACCATGAACCTGAACCCCATGATCCTCACCAATATCCTCTCGTCGCCCTACTTCAAGGTGCAGCTCTATGAGCTCAAGACTTACCACGAAGTGGTGGACGAGATCTACTTCAAGGTGAGCCTGCGGGCCGCGCCCTGGGCGCCGCGGGGCTGTGCGGGCGGCCCGAGCCTCCCTGCGGCGGGGCTCCCCACGGGGGAAGGCTTTGATGGCGGCCTGCGGGTTCTCTCAAGCCTTCCTGACTCCTCAGGAGTCATCCTGGGATGGGAGCAGATCTCTCTTTTGTCGCTTAGTTGTGGGAAACCGGGGCGCTGTTTTCCTTACAAAAGAAATGTGTCTTATGTCGGCTTTGAAATTACGGAGTTGTAAGTTAGTTTTGAAGTGGGAGGTGTGAGCCTAGGCAGTGGGGTGTGAAATGGCCGTCGAAGGACTGTGCTCTCGGCTGGAGAGCGTGAGCAGGGGACCCGACCTGCACGCCACTTTCAGAGACGTGCACTTGCCGCGGCCCAGCAGTTCCCGACCTGGTGTGTAACAACACAAAAGGTGTGGTAGTGACCATAGGTGGTTTCACCAGGAGCTTGCATGCGGCCTTCTTCCTCAGTCAGGCTAGGTGCTCTCCCTCCACATGCAGTCAGAAACTGGTTCATGTTAGGGCTTCTTTCGGCGTTAGGTAGGATGCACTAGGGAGACAACTGAATTTTATCGGTGCACCCATGTCTCGGTTGTTGTTTTGTTAGCAGGATTGAATCAGTTTTGCAACGAGGCTTCCATCAAGACAGTCTCCCAGGTAGAGGTATGCATAATTAATGCTCATCAACACAGCCAAACTCTTTGTTCTGTTAATGAGAGCAAAACTTAGATAATTCAGGGTGCTGTCTTCAGTCATATTTTGGTGGGTTTTGAGGTACTTTTCGCAGTTGAACTCATTCTGCTTATAATGTTACTGTATCAGTTTGTGGGTTTCCGTATACTTTGAGGAGAAAAAAAAAAAAGGTAAAGGGTAGTATTTTTGTCTCATTTAGCTAGGGCAAGTCAGGTTATGTACAGCACTATAATTCTGAAAAATAACTCCATGGAAGTATTTTGAGATTCTTTGCACTCATGAAGATAGTGCTACTGTTTTTCATCCTAATGACAGCATTTCTCTGCACTCTGTCATTTGGGGCAGGGTGCTTAATTCTCTTAGTACTTAGAATAACAGATTGTCAACAGAGCTTCTCTTCACTTAATTTACCACTTGCTGCATTTAAGATAGACATTCTTCATTCTGACTAATAGAATAGAAAGCAGCAAAGTTTATTTTTGCAAATGATGGCAAGAGCTGGAAATTGTATAAAAGAAAATTTGAGAGCTTACATGGACCTTTTCAAATGTGGTAAAAAATATTTGATGGGATTTGTCATCTTAGTATTGCTAGAGCTCAACTGCAGTAGGTCAGATAGCTCATTTGCTTGTCTCAGTGGTTCATTCTGTAAGTGGCTTAATTGGGGAAGCATTTTGACATACCACTAAATATCTGCTTATTAATCCCAATGTATATCAAGTTTTCCTCAACTTGACAGCTATTCTGACTCAAAACTGCATGCTAAATAAAATGAAAACTTAGCCACTTACTTATGAGTAATAGATGTGAGGGCGAAGACAAATTGACAATTAAGGTACTTTGATGCTACTAAGAAGATTTTAATTCTGTTCATGTTTTAGGTTTCCTGGAAAATTGCTGACTTTTTAAAAGTTAGTGTGATATCGACCATAGCAGGTGTATTTTTCAGTTCCTTGGTCTTTGAGAACCAAAATAAGTGACTCAGTTTGAAAAACTGAAGAATGCCAAGTGCTGCATTCTCAGCAAATGCTGTCCTAAGTCACAGTGGCAGCTCCTGACAGGGACCATCTTTGAAGACAGGGATTCTGTCTAGATATTGTAATTATTTCAGTTGTAGTTCTGGTCTCCAGTTCTGTATCTGTGAAGTGGATGACTTCCTCTTTCTTTATCCCTGATCTCAGCATCATGTGCATGTCCTCAACTCCATTTAATCTGTACTTCCAACAAGTATATGCAGCAGTCTTTGCAGGACCAAAACTTTAAATAGTCTTTTCTGAACGGAATATTGATTTTAGGGCTTTGGGCTTTTTTATTGGTATCTGTATAAACCAGCATACTTGTATTGATTGTGGTCAATAAATGCAACTAATGTAAACAATTGAAGACTACTGTTGTGGAAGTGTCATACTCTGTCCTTTGATTAAAAAATACTTTTAATTTTCTGTGTGAAGGAAAATGGTAAACAATCAGAGGGATGTCCAGTATTATTTTCATAGTATTTGTGGGCTTCTCATATGATGCTGATAATACAGGAAGTCACAGTGGATTTTTAATTCTACAGTTTTGGCATCTCTCATGTTTGTTATTTGGATAAGACAGCAACTGTAACAAAACAAAATCTCCAAGCTGTTAGTGTATCTCTGATTTAATGTGATTGTGTACATAATTAGTTTTGCTTCATGTACTGTTAAAGGATTTTAATTTGAGAACAATGGTACAACTTGCCCACAAACTCTTACCACCAGTTCATTATAAAACCAATCTACTTTGTCTTGCTTTTACCTATTTTTTTTTTAGGTGATGTGCTTAGGTAATCCATTTGTTTGTTGAGCCAGGCATTCTCTGAATTCCAGTTTCAAATGTATCTGAGGCATTTCTGTGGTATTTAACTTAAAACTGTGGCCTATGACTTACTGTCAAATTTAAGCAATTATGTTGGTTAGCTATGTTCATGCAGTTATCTCTAAATGGATGTCAGAAGATTTTAATTAGGCAAGCTTTACTCATTAGTACTTAGGAACTGTTTTATCCAAGAACATGACTTATCTAGCTAAGCTCACTGCATAAATGAGTCTGATGAATATGAGACTACAGATTTTTATTTCTGTGCCTATTATCAGCAGGTATTACTAAACTTGTCAAGAGACAGTGTAGATAAAGGTAGTTGTTTGTCTATAGAAAATATAATTATGGGATCTAGTCATATTGAAAGCACATGGAATTGAGCATAAGCATGGATGCTTTTATTTAAACATCCATTATTTTGCCTATAGTTTCTTAATGTGGTAGTTAAATATCAAAATTATTTGCTTTAATGACAAAGCAGACTTGATCTTGAATTTGGTAGAAGGTATTTAAAATTGATTCAGGGTATTTATTTTTTAAATTAGGTTTTTATAGACAGCTAAACATTATGGAGGTTGTAATTTTTCTTTTATTCTTTTCTCTCTTTCAGGTTACTCATGTTGAACCATGGGAGAAGGGGAGCAGAAAAACAGCAGGCCAGACAGGGATGTGTGGAGGGGTAAGTAGAAGTACGTGCCTTCTTAAATTTTTCTGTCTGGTAAATACATTTTCCAAGCATAGCTAAAAATACTTGTATGTTGGCTCACTCCCTAGATGCAAAAGGATTTATTAGAATGAGTTTGTTTATTTCCATTGCTTCCAGAGCTGTGGATGCAAGGAGTATTACTTCTTTCCCATCACTCTGTTTGGAGATTAAGATTTTATCCTATGTTAGCTCTCATATTCTTTTGTAGATTTTGATAATGTCTTTGTGACTCCTGCGTTGTTTCCTAACTCTTTTCTTTTGAAAGGTGCGTGGTGTTGGAACTGGAGGAATTGTGTCTACTGCCTTTTGTCTGCTCTACAAGTTATTTACACTGAAACTCACTCGTAAGCAAGTGATGGGCCTTATAACTCATACAGACTCCCCATATATTAGGGCTCTTGGATTTATGTATATTAGGTAAGTATCAATATAATCAACTAATGACCAATTTAATATCCAGAAAGCTGTATTAAAATTTTGTTCTTTTTCTACGTAAAGGTACACACAACCACCTACAGATCTCTGGGACTGGTTTGAATCCTTTCTTGATGACGAAGAGGTATGTCGGCGAGGGTAATAATTTGTTTTCTTTTGTTTCTTTTCATGTTACTACTTTAGGTTTAAGCACTCTTAAGGTTTTCTCTAGTTTGAATGTTGTGATGTTATGTTCTTCTAATTGCACTAGTTAGTGTAGGAAGCGGGTCTGAGCTGAGACCTGGGTCATTTTTCTTGGATTTCAAAGAATCAACAGAATTTTTCACTGGTTATGATGTTACTGTCAAGTATTACAAAGCCACAGGAAAGACACTTACTAAAGCAAAATGCAGACAGCAGGCTGTGTGAGTGTGGCTTCTGTGCAGTTGATAGGAAAATAATTATTTTAAAGCAAGATACAGTAGGACATGAGAGTGCAAAATTTGTATATTTCATTTATTTCTGTTACAGGGGAATTGTTGCTTCCATAAAAGAGAGGGAAGTATATTGTGGAAACCGATATTCACCTTGAAAAATACTACTACCAGAAATCTCTGTGGTAGTCATTCATGTCCTGGAATAACTAAATCCAGCATTTCTTCAGAGGAGAAGCAGCTAGCCTAATTATTGCATAAGGTGGCATTGTTTCTAGTAACAGCCTTAATGTCTCTGCTAATGGGGCAAAAAAGAAACCTCAGTTGCGAACTGAAGAAGTTCAGTAAAGGGGCTGCATTATTATGCAGTCAGATAGCAGAATTTCTTTGGTACCCCAGTTCTGATTTACTTTCTGGAAAAACAGTAGAAGCTGCTGGGTGAGGTTTCTTAGCCTATGAAGTGGAATATATGATCTGCTAAAAACTGTTGCAATGTGTATTTATCAAGCAGGTTTTAAATGACCCTAGATTTAAGAATAGAACAGGAAGGATCACTTGCACTCTTCAGTGTAACTGTAGGCATCTACTTCAAGAAATATCAAATGTTGTAGTTGCAAATGATGACCAAATGAATACTTGTATTAAAAATAGTGTTAATAATACCTGTATCTGACTGCAATACAGTGTATTTATTTTAAACAGCTTCTTTCATGCTAAGTATCAAACACACTGCAAAGGAAACAGCTGTTATTTCAGGTAAACCCGTGTTACTGTATGTTTGTACCAAAAAACAATTTCCATCTCAATTGCATTGCTGTGATATCCTCCTTCTCCCCCAGGTGGTGCTAGCTAATACAAACTGCAATGTTGCATTGTAACAGGAGGAGGATCGGGGTGGCTTCATTTTTTTAGGGTCCTACAAACAACTTGCTTCCCAGGGCAATAAAGTGATAAATTGACAAAGTGATTCATTGTGCAGGTCTTAACTGGCTCATTATTCAAAGCACCTTTTTTAGTTTATACTTTTCAGCTCTTGCAGATATTTGCTATCAACATATATTGATTTACTGTTTAAAATCTCCCCGTGTATTTTTGGAATTGGTGTTTCTTTCCCAGCTGCTTCTTTTAGCATCGCTTGTCTTAAGTTTCTTACCAGTCATGGTCAGGCTTAATAGGGTGAAGCAAATTTATATATAAATGGAGTTATTTAAACCTACAGAAGTTTTCTTTTCCCCTCCAGTTATTAAAAATGTGGAAGCAGTTCCTCTTTTGTCATGCTGCTGTGAAAAACTTCACAGGATACAGAGTTACTTTTCAAAATGCTTCTTATGTTTATTTTGTTTAACTGTACATGCTCTCCAGGTGCTACGTTTAACTCCTTTTTTTCTTCTTTAGATCTCTGCAGCGATTATATTTGGAAAAACTGTATATCTGAACACTTAAATGTGTGTGAGTGCAAGCAGTTTTACATTTAGATTTTCTCTTCCTGTTTAGATAACAAATCTCACTTTCCTTGTGTGCTTGCACTATAGGTTTGGGACTGACAATAGCTGACTAACATGTCCTGAGCTGTGAGAGGGCATAGCAAGAAGGCCTTCATGCGGTAATGACCCTTTTCAGAGACAATGGTCATCATGGATTATGCGTTTCCAATTATTTGTTCATTTATTTATTTTTTTACATATTTCTAAATTAGAAAACTCACTGCTTCATGGCAGTTGGTTTGCTATTGCTTCCAATTCTGTTAGGTTGCCATTTTGTACTAGAGGATTTTCTATGATCGTTTTTAGACAGGCAGTGATGTTCTTAATTGATTTAGGCCACAGAACTGGGTATGATAGTACTCAGTCGTACATCCACAAAATGGAGTATTAAATGTAGCTTGAGAGGACTTCTTAACTTTGTGGCATTTAAATACAAGATCATACCATATAACCAGACTGTGTAAGGGGATTTAGCGTTAATCTCTTCAGCGACAGTCCCTTACCATCCAGATGGCTGCAGGATTAGTATGTGCCTGCATGCATATATATTAAGTCCCATTCCTTATTTGTAACATGCTGCCAAATCCAAAGGGTGCAGAGTTGGAATTTTTCAAAGGAAATGTATTAGAATATGAGACAAACTTTCATAATCATGAGACTTCGAGAGGGCAGTAATGTAGCAACATTTATTTCGAAAATGAGTAAAGAATATTTTTGACCATCAGGATATTTTTTGCTTGTATTTTGTAGGACCTGGATGTGAAGGCAGGCGGGGGTTGTGTTATGACCATCGGGGAGATGCTTCGTTCCTTCCTCACTAAGCTTGAATGGTTTTCCACGTTGTTTCCAAGAATTCCTGTGCCAGTCCAGAAAACCATTGACCAGCAAATTAAAAGCAGACCTAGAAAAATCAAGAAGGATGGCAAGGAGGGAATGGAAGAAATAGACCGGCATGCAGAACGTAGACGGTCAAGGTCATACATATGTTTTGAAAATTAATGTTAAAAGTTCAATATTGTACTGCTTGCTGACAGAAATGTGTTGTCTTTTCACTGAGATAGGTTTTAAGGCAACAGGCAGAACAGTTTATGGATGCTAATGGATGAAAAAAATCAGATTATATTAGGTGTTTAATACTAAATACAGATTGTGTACAGAGGGGGTCCCTTAACTTTAAAAGGTTATGTTTCATACTGAGTATCTTTTCTTTCAAAAGGTCTCCAAGACGGTCCATTAGTCCCAGGAGGTCTCCCAGAAGATCGAGAAGCAGAAGTCATCATCGGGAAGGCCATGGATCATCTAGCTTTGATAGAGAATTAGAAAGAGAAAGAGAACGGCAGAGGTTAGAACGGGAAGCTAAGGAGAGAGAAAAAGAAAGGCGGCGATCTCGAAGCACTGATCGCACAGTAGAGCGGAGGCGAAGCAGAAGCAGGGATAGGTACAGAAGCCGTAGTCGAAGTCGTGACAGGAAAGGTGATAGAAGAGACAGGGATAGGGAGCGAGAGAAAGAAAATGAACGGAGCCGAAAAAAAGAGAGAGATTATGATAAGGAAAGAGGTAGTGAGAGGGAAAAAGATCGATCTAGAGAAAGATCAAAAGAAAGGAAAAGTAAAGGTGATATGGAAGACAGAAGACATAAGGATGACAAGGATGACAAGAAACACCGGGATGACAAGAGGGATTCAAAAAAAGAGAGAAAACATAGTAGAAGTCGAAGCCGAGAAAGGAAGCATAGGAGTAGGAGCCGAAGTAAGAATACAGGTAAGCGCAGCAGAAGCAGGAGCAAAGAGAAATCAAGTAAACATAAAAATGAAAGTAAAGAAAAGTCCAGTAAACGAAGCAGAAGCAGAAGCAGAGGAAGAACAGATAGTGTTGAGAAGTCCAGAAAACGAGACCAGAGTCCCAGCAAAGAAAAATCTAGAAAGCGTAGCAAGAGCAAAGAACGTTCCCACAAACATGATCACAGTGATAGCAAGGACCATTCAGACAAACACGAGCGTCGAAGGAGCCAAAGTACGGAACGAGAGAGCCAAGAAAAGCAACATAAAAACAAAGATGAGACTGTGTGAACTCTTTTGGAAGTGGATCACATTGAATCCTATAAATGTTTGATTAAATCCTGCTTATTTTTTCTTAAAGTTGAGATTGTGCAGTAGTTGAGCACTCTTCTCCAACCTCCCTCTAGGCTGCAGATTGTCATTTCCTATTTTGGGTAGGGAAGTGCCTTTGTAAACCCATTTGATGCATTGACGGTTTCAAACAATTAGTTTAGTTCGTAATGCAGATATTGTTCTTGCATTTTTATTGTTCAGATGTTTCTGAAATGTACAGTCTGTACATATGTCCTGAAAATGTTTTAATTCCTTTGGCATGGTTGCCATGTTGGTTAAATTTGTACGAGGCAATAAACTGCCACTAATTCTACTTAGATTTTGTAGATGTGGAATTATGGTTTGTATCCTGAAATTAGCATGGCTGTGCTTTACATGATAGTATGGCTTTTAGGGATGGATCTTGTGTATTATAGCTGATATATTTATGTGCATACAATGTACATTGAGGGCTGCAGATTTAGAACTAACATTTATGTCCACTGTACCTGCTGTTTTTTTTCAAAAGCTTTTAAAATGTATTATGTTGTTCCTCACCACTGGTGTTAAATTGAGAGTGGACTTGGAAGGAGATAGTGGTTTTGATGCAAAGATTTAGATTATGTTTGGGGCTTGTTTAGTAATTCTTTAGAAAGGCTACCTCAAGTGGACACTGTAAGGTTGATAGATGAGTATTGGAGCCATCTATGCATTTTATTTGTTTAAAAAAAATTTCCATGTAAGCTTCCTTTTTTTTTTTTTAAACACAATTTACCCGTTTGTGGTCTTCTAATGTTTTTAATCAGCAGCTCTACTCTGTCATCTACGATAATCTGGGGCTAATAAAGGCATTTAAGATGAGAAGAGGGAGGTAGGAAGAAGAAAATTATTACAAAGGATTTCAGTTTCAAGCTTCCAAAGCATTTTTATATGTGTAAACACTTAAAATTAAGAATTACCTGATAGTGTCCTTTTTTAAGTCATATTTTATACAAATAGTAAGGATTGCAGTTTGTGCTGAACATTTCATCTGGCAGATTTTTTTTTTAAACAGGTTGTTAGAAGCAAAAACCAAAATACATAATAGAAAAAAAATAATATTTAAGTCCAAGTCTATTTGATAGATTATTCTGATGACTTGTATACTAAGTAAGGAGAAGCATCTGGAATAAACTCTCAATTAATTCCTTTGTACTGAGTGTCAGCTTTTCCCTGCATGTTTATTGCTAGTTAAAGAGTGTTTGGGTTGCTCCATGTTTCAATTTCAGACTGAGTGACACTGTGTGATAGAAGATTTTATGTATTAAGTTCCCTATAAGGCAGATGTAGCTAACAAATGCAGGAGCCCCAAAATAGGAAGAACATAAAGTGTAACTCATTCGTGATCATGAAGTGATCTGAAGGTAGAAATAAATTGATATTTGTGCCTTTTTTGCTTCTGTGTTATGCAGGTAGCCTAGGCTTCATACTTAAATACTACGATATTTTTAAACCTCCAGGAGAAAACAAACAGTGCTTGAATTTCTTACAATACTCTTACAATATTCAAAGAACTAAAAGTAAAAAACTTGGGATTTTCTTCCTCCCTGCTTTTATTGTCTACTGAAATTTTAGTCTTTCCTTTAGTTACCTTAGCGATTTTTAGTATTCAAAATCTCTTAATACTCAAGTTGTTTAGGTGTTATATTGTTACCTGATTTTAAATCTGAGCTTGAAATACAGCTTAAGCTTCAACAAGTTAATTCCATTGCTACAATACTGAGTTGTCATGTAATAAGGAAGGAGGAGTACTCTTGTCCATTTAAGAAATGTAATAGAATATTACAAAGGTCTTTGCAGTCTAGTAGGAGATTGCATGGATTCTGTCAAAACAATGAGGACAACTTTAACTTATTTGCCACTTAGAAGACTTGTTTTGGTCTTGGTAGTTTTTAACCTTCAGCTGTGAGTTTCCGAAACAGGACGGAAAGGCTGCAAGGCCAGTGTTTTATCAGGGAAAATGAATTACCAGTTTCCAGTTGTTCCTTCACTGCTCCTCATCTGCTGCCATTATTGAGAAATACAGGTAAAGAATTATTTATTTGCAGGCAAAACCCAGGTTACTGAGAAACAGTATTTGCCCTGAAAGCAGGGAGAGCCACTTAAGCATAATAAAGAGTGAACATTTTGATACAGCTTGTGCAAAGACCAGCCTGTGCCAGTATCTCTTAAAAGTGCAGTAATTTAAGAACTTTTATTTTTCAATTAATAGTAGTTTCTCAATTTTTCCATTTAATTGGATCTGTATTATGTGCTTGACCTAGCACTGTAATTGATAGCACGATATTCATAACTAACCAAGATCCATGAAAACAATTTAAACCAAGATGCCAGTCTTAAGTTATCATTGGGATTTAGTATCGTGCAGCTCTTCGGTTTGGACCCAGGGACTCTTTAATTCCTTTTTATCTTTTTTATGCCATTCTATTTCATGTGACTTTCCTTGAAACCAGAAGGAACAAATCCACAGCACTTCTACAACGCAGCTGTGATCAGAAATTGTAAGATGAATGTAGTCTCCAGTGCTGATGGTCTGTTGCAGTTGCTGGCCATACTGCTGCAGTGGGCATTTGGCTTGAGGTCATTAGAAGAAAAATTCTGCAATTTTTAATTTGAAGTATTGTGAGTTTTCCAAGGAGGTATGGTTGCAGAGCTGTCTGGCAGCCTGCACAGTTAATCTTCAGTTCTCAGGGTAAAAGCATAACAAACTGAGCACTCTGAAGTCTCCACAGTATGCCACGTGTCCATGGTTACCTAGCTGGGGTAGGCATTCCTCCTGAAGTCTAATCTGTCTGGAATTTCCTGAGGCTCCAAGCAGTAAGTACTTATCTGGACTAATAATACTAATTTGAGAAATGCACTTCTATTTTGTTTTTATCTTCTGAAGATACTACTTAACTAGTTGACCAGTATTTCAGATCCTTGAAAGTAGCAAACGTGTTCTTTTATTTTAAGGCAGGGTCAAGGCTTTGGACCCAGAGAGTCACATCCACCTCCACCTACTGCCACATACAGTGTTGTGGTGGTTGGAGTATGGTTGGACTGTATGATCTTGAAGCTCTCTTCCAACCTTAATGATTCTGTGATTCTATAATAGGAGTGGTATTTTGATGATTTATTGAAAAAGAAAACTTGAATGGCAGGGCTATATATCAGATTACATTTGAGGGGTACATACACCATGTGTACCCGTTATTTATCCTTCCATTTATATGTTGATGAAGAAACATCAATGAGCTCATACTTTTAGTATTTACAGTTGAGTATTACTGTACTGACTCAAAGATAGTCTACAAATAGACAGGATCTCTTTAGGGAAACCTGGAAAAAATCAGATTACTGGTAGGTGTTTGAGCCCTTACTGCACTGCTATGAAGAGCACATAGCTTTACACAGAGGAGGTGTCCACCAGCTATACTGCAGGGTACAACAGTGCTGAAATGCAACTCTGGAGGTTTTGCAACACAGTTACTGTACTTTGGTTGTTTTTTTCTCCTCCCCTCTTCCCCAACAATAGTTGGATGTGGGAGAACACCTCTTAACTCTCAGCAATTTTGCATCAAATCTGAAACCAACTGAAGGATAACTTTTTGCCAGTTTCTTTACTGGATTGAAGACATCCTACATTTTGAGCTACTACTACTATGTCAAATACAATTACAAATAAGCTGTGGCTTGAATTTGATTCCAAAAGAAAGTGGTTGCTTTAGACCTCTGAAGATCCAGTTAACAGCCACTTGGTTAAACACTTAGGCTTTAGTGATAGTGTTTGACACCAATATCAATGATGCAAAGAAAAAATATCTAAATAAAACCTTCAAGGAAGAAAGTTGTGAATAGTACTTTTTTTCTTTTTTTTTCAAATCAAATGAGAAACCAAACATTTTTATTAAGTAATTCAGGGCACTTTTAAATAGCTTTTCCTAAATAAAGACTTGTTTGACAATGAATAAATGCAGATTGTGTTCTAAGAAGCAACATGTCACTCTTGGGCCATCTATAATCAATATACTGAAGAGTGAGATTCCCACAAGATTATTTTGTGCAAATGATCAGAAGCAGTGACTGAGATACCCAGTACAAATCTGTTCTGTGAAGCAAGGTAACTTCCAGTATGCATGGTGTCTGTTTTCACAAGCTGAAAATACTGTTAAAATCCCTGTTGCCTTTGCTAACTTTTGTACAGAAGCTCCTGAATACTGCTTCTGGAAGATATTTTTGAGTAATTGTTTTACTTTTTTGTGTATGTAGAACCCTTCAACTTTCTTTATACATTGGCTGAAAAAGTAACTGCTATAGAGTATGAGAAAAGCTGCTGACTTTTCTGAAAAATGGGAAATTTAAATTTTAGTAATAACTGTCAGTTCTTCATTAGCCACAAACCAAAACCAGTCTGTTGATGTGAAAGGGACATTATGTTTACCCTCAGGAGTCACCTCTCAGAATTGTAAAGGAATAAACATTTTTTTAGATTAAAATGAAGAAGCCTTAGAATACTTGATTAAGCTTCAAATTACTTTTAATTTAGTGCACCTAAACTGCTGCTTTTTTTTTTTTTTTTTTTAAGGAGTTAAATTTAACTCTTAATCTTTATTTTAGCCTTTACTATTTCATTGGTACATGAGGTCTAGAACACACTTTCTGATTAATAACTGTCTTGGAAGAGCTTTTAAAACTGCTTTACAGGGAAAATTACAGTTGAAGATTACAGATATCTACCAGTGTTCATCTGCATTTAAATATCAGTTGGGGCTCAAATTTTTATTAGATCTCAGCTATGGTTAGCTGTTCAGCTTCCCTCCTGGTCCTCAAGCAGCCACGACTGATTTAGTTAAGCACAGACATCATTTTTCCATGTTCAGGTAAAGAAAGAGTGAGAAAAGCATTCATGGTGAATGGTGTTATCAATCACCCTAATGTCCAGGACAGCAGCAAAGAGAAAATGATCAACTCTCGGTGGGGGGGTTGGAAAGTCAGCAGTGACTTCCTACCATCCTTTTGAATCAAGGGCAGTAAATAGTCCAGAACACAAGTATTTTTGTTGAAGAATGTGCAATTTTAACGAGCAGAGAAAGTAAATGAACACTGAAGAGTATCCTGATCTGTTTGGATTTTGAGGGCTTTCCTGGGGATAGTGTTAGAAAAGGATGAATAATGTGAAAGAGGGTTTTATTGTAAATGGAGGGAAGGACAAATTAGTTTTGATAGTATGAGCAGACACCATGAAGTTTCTGAGGTAAACATGATTAATTTTAACAAACCAGTTATATTTAAGATATACAGGGCTGATGAAGCTTATCCCTCCAATCCCAAAGATTTAAGCAGCAGGAAAGTTTAATACATCCTAATCTGAATTATTACTCATATAACTTACCTCCTTATCTGAACCAGAATTTCCATCTAGGTATGTTGTTCTGGATTGCTCTTTCCTCTATAAATCACTGTAACAGAATTCAGAAATTAATACCATTTCAGTTATGAAAAAGCACTATCTTGAGAAATGTTAGTTTTAGTGACTGTTGGTTTTTAAGTTGTTTCTAGGAATTTATATAGCACAAATAAAGCATGAGACTATCCTGAAACCCTTGATGAAATAAAGTAGAACAGGCTGAGGTAAACAACACTTTTTTTTTTTTTACTTTTTTAGATTTAAAAATCACAAGTGCAACTTAGTTTCATTTGTACTAGGACATGGCAAGGCTGTAAAGGATAAGCCTGCCTTTTATTATGTGCTATCAGTGTGACAGCATAGCCTGCATGATGGTATATAGGCCACAAAATAGGTAAGTTTGGGGCTTTTTAATTATACATTATAAGATGGGGAGGAGCACTGAGACAAACCTGCTAACACAAGCCTTGACTATCTGAAACATATATATTATCTGCATCTTATTTGGAGTTACATGATGCCAACATGTTTTAGAAACATCTCTTACCCATTCCAACAGAGCTTCCAGAACAGGTTACTGAAATTACATTAAACAGTAGTGTACATGTTAGGTGTCAGGTTGTAAGCTGTAAAACATCAGTAGTCTGTAGAATGTTGTCCATGCTATGCAACTCTAATCCTATCAGACAGCAGTAGTTCTAGAATGGATTAAATGTATGCCCTGGGAAAGGAATCCCAAGGAAATTTACTAATCCTTTAAACATTTTTTTACTTTAAAAATGTGCTTAGGAGTCATTCATAGAAGTTCTTGATCTATTTCTTTATTCAGAAACAGTAATTCCATAAAACAACAATTAAGAATCCTCATTTTGATTCTGTATTTTAACCACTACTAACCTCCCAACTGAGAACTAGCTTCTCTGTGTTCACCAGGTAATAGGTGATCCAGTTAAAAGGCACCTGTGTAGGTAAGTATGCCCAGTCTCAAAATGCTCCTGTGAAGTTCCTGTCACAGATACTTCAAGATAGCACTCATTCTGCTCTGGAGTCAACAGTAGAATAGAAAAGTTCTACTCCATGCTACCTTTACTCACTTAACTTTGCATTAGGTTTTAACCACCTAGCATGCATGGACAAAAGTACATCAATCAAAGAAATTATTATTTACCTGAATATATTTTTTTGGGACAAAATGTGAGCCTCAGCCCTTTATCAGTAACTGGAGATACTACCACTGTGTACACATCCCCACAAGGTATCTTGGTGGTATCACAGTGACTTAGACCTGAGATAGGGCTACAGGTGAAATTGCCTTTTGAGCCAAATAAATCAGTATTGTAGTTTGTTTTGTCAGAAGCGCGCCAGTACACCCTGATACCATTACTGCCAAGTCTATATAGCTTCACTCCAGAAGGGCAGCAAATACCTAATAAAACAAAACACATTAATAAGCAAATTTCGTGAACCCACAATACATTATACATTCCTGGAGAGCATTTTAAACCAATGAGAAATTATTTCACAGAAAGCCAAAATAATTCTAGAACTAGGGAAGAACATGTTCTATCAGACTTACAGAGCTGGAATTCAGCTATTGTTTTACATGTTTGAATATTGTTGCTCTCTCCTGATTATGGAGGCATCAGGGCTACCCCAGAGTGCCCAGAATCCTCCAGGGGTCTCAAAAATATAATTATAGCATTGCATAATTTAAATTTAAAAATTCTTTCTGGAGCAATGTTATCAAAACATCTTTATAGGGCCACCTGATGGCCACTGTAAGAACAGGGTTTAAATTATACATTAAAGTAGTCCAAAGTTAATTTATTTAAATGAGGAAACTCTTCAGATTATTATGTATTGAATTTCAGATGAACTATTTGTATGAGAGGAACACTATACAAAGTTATTTGCCTGCTGAATCTTTTTCTTCCTAATTGCTTTTACAATTTACGTACTGGAAGAATATCCTTGATATGTGCAACTGGATGTCAATCCCGTTTCACTGACTGCTTTCAGAGATACTGTATAGTTGGTGTCACATGTGATGCATCCCAGGAGACAGTAGTTCTGAAGAGTGTGACACTTTGCCTGTCCTTTTGGAGACTCCAGCATTGTTATGTATGTCTGTGCACCCATTCCAACAGACCAGCTGATATTTGTTACAGACTGTGTCACTTGAGTTAGTATCAGGTCACTAGGGCAACAGGGAGCTTAAGGAACAAGAAAATAGATTATTCTGTTTTGTACTTGGAAAATGGAAGGTATTCTGAGCAGTTGCAACTAGAAGAGTACATGATCAAGAGCATTAGAAAAAGCCAAAACATATAAAGAGACAGAACTTCTTTAATATTATGCTGCTAAATATTTTCAACTATATATAATTCATACATACCTGTCTCTAAAGGGACACTGTAGCTTGGCAAGCTCTGTCCTGCTGGTGATCTTGCTATAGCACTGACAGAGAAAGCAGATCCACAAGGAAGATTAATCAGGGTACAGGAATTTCCAGAGCTTGTGCAATGCCAAAGTCCAGCGTCTCCTCTGGCAGTGACAACATATGTTGCTGCTTCATTGTCAGATTGCCAGTGCACACTGATTACAGATAGAGCCTCCTTTGAGATATTTTTAATTTCAGGACTGCAGGGAGCTGAAATATTGGATATTAACACTATTTAAACAGATGGTTTATAAATACCATGCAAGTTACACATGAATATCAAATTCCAGCAGGAACTATTTTGGAAATAATATATAGTAATAATAATAGTAGTAATATATAGTAATAATATAATAAGTATAATCCTTAAATCTTTACTCCTGGTGAGAATTTAAAACTTGTGACAAAACTGACAACATAACAATTTTGCATACAAAACCAGATATTAATTGTAAATCTGATTTTTAAAAACTTGAACCATTCAGAAGTTTTCATTCCAAATCTGGCTTTAGGTCCCTGCTTACAGGATTTTTAAAAAGACTTCTAGTATTTTTTTAAATTTTTATCAGTTACAGTAACTTAGCACTCCAGTAATGCTTTTCATCCATGAATCACTGCAGTGTCTAACCAATTATTTCTTCTGCTGAAGGAAAATAAGAATGACTGTAATACCTGTTGCCACATCCTTAGATGCACACGACGTGTTGCTGCCCCTGGCTTCACTGAAAGAATAAACCGTGACGTTATAGTGAGTGTTGCACTGCAGGGCAGACAAGGTGCAGGCTGTGGTGGTGTTGCTGCAGAGCACAGCGCCGCTCCAGCCAACAGCTCTCGTTTCGTACATCTCAGCCCCGCGGACAGGAGCCCAGGTGACCTGCACAGTGTCGCTCGACACGAACACGGCCCTGAAGTCACTGGGGCAACAAGGTGCTGGGAACAGGCAAGGCAGAGAGGGAAATCTGAACGTGAACTGAAAACTGGCACGACATCTAAGAGCCTCGTTTCATTTAGCTACGCGCTTCATGTCTCAAATCTGCAAAGGTGACTGATACTGTCTAAACAGCCTCGTTAATCCCAGCCTTTAAATTATTACAGTACCTCTCCTTCCAAATCAGTAGAGGGCATTCTAGTGTACAGGCAAGGCATAGAAATTATGTATATCCTTAACTTGAAATTCCAAAGCATCTAGAGGTTAAATAACAATATTTTTCATAATTCTCCATGGAAACCATTACTTTTTTATTTTCCAAACAAGAAAAATGCTCTATGAGGATATTTATGACTTTGGTACACTCCTACCCAATACAGGACTAGAATTCAAATGTTATACCAGGACTGTGTTATTCACATATCCCTGCCTGATGACTGAATTGTTAAACTACTCTGAAGTTTTTAACCATTGTTGTTGCAGGTAACTACACAAGTCACAAGTTAAATGGAAAGTGGTTCTTTTTCTCTGCTGACCTTCATGTGTTTTGCCCCAAAATTGAATAAAAAGAGAAATTTAAGTCATTATCTTCCAATAAAAATCTCCAATCATCTCTACCATAAACAGTTAATGGATCCAACATGAATTTGCAAGGATATGTTGCTACTTACCAGTAGTGTAATTGAATACATCACCTAAAAGACTCTGCCCTGCCTTGTTATATGCAAAAACACTAATGAAGTAAGTGAAGCCACAGTCTGACTGGAAATGGCATTGAGTATGTGATGTGTTGCAGTGCACTTCCAAGCCATCATCACTTTTGACAAAAACCACATAATAGTGACCAAAATTGACGCTAGACCACGATACCAACAAGTGGCCAGGTTCATCCTCCTTGATTGATACATTTACTGGTGCACAAGGAACTGAAAAACAAAATAAATTTAAAAGTAAAGAAAAAAATATTTGAAATCAGAATATTTTTATTGGGAGTTACGCTTTCAAGGAATAAAGGCAAAAACCCACATATATAGAATTTTTCTACTTGGTTTGAACAGTTGTTCTGTCTTGTTCAAGAAAACAGCAACTTATCTGCCTTTACAGAGGGTGCTACTTCTGAGTCACTAACATGGATGATCTCTTAACTCATGCCAATGAGAAGTCAAAAGGAGGCAGGCTACATCAAATAAATAAATAATGTGTCTTTTAGGTAGCACATAACAAAAATGGTTTAGATTTTGCATACACAGACAGTCATCTAACAGGTCAGGAAGCAATAACCTCTGATGTGGCAGTGGTGCTAAATTTGTCCTGACAAATCTGCTACCTCCAAATGTTCTATGACTGTATCTTAACTTATCCTAGTGGTGCTACTTTAGCTGCATGTGGTTATTTCCTAAGTAACAATTAGATTTAGCCTAGAACAGTTCTCAGCCTAGGGTCAGTCCTTATTTCTATTTCCTCACAGATTTCTCCCAATCTATTTGTGCCGGACCTGACAGAGTAGGACAGATCTTACTCCTTAACATGAGTCTTAAGTTCAGAAAATTGACTTTAGAACAGGTACTTCTGGTAAGAGGAAAATGCTTCAGCCAACAATATATACACTATTGCAAGCTTTTATCACAGAAATATGAAGGAAGTTTAGGCTGATATCCCCAAAATAGAAAGGTATACGGCTCAGTTCACGCACAAAGTTCAGAGGCAGAAACAACTACTTGATGATCACTTATGAATTGAAATGGACTAACATTTGAAATTAAAGAAATATATGTTAAAATGCCATTAGTTATATAGGATCAATGATACATACTAGTTTTTAAGCTTACTGCCTCAGTAGGTTTACTGGATCCAGCATCATTGTATGCTGTGACAGAAACAGAATATTCAGAGCCACACTGGAGTGACAGCACCAGGCAGGAGGCAGAAGATGTGTTACAGTTCAGTTTCAAGAGTCCACTGGAGGCTGTCACACTGTAAGTTAGAGCTCCTTTGGTTGGTATCCAAGAAACAATAGCTCTTGAAGCATCACTATGAAAAACTACTTGAACATCTGCTGGTGCCTTGGGACCTACAATATATCAGTTTGGAACACATAAATACAACTTAGTGTATAGCCTTCAGACATGATCTTTTTTGTAACTTGCAAACTAAATACACTTTTTGTGATGCTGACCTTACCCTCATTCATATTAAAGTGACAATTTTTTAAAGACTTAGCTCTGGTTGTACACTGTCACAAAGCTATCTGTTGAAACTCATATTCACTTTTCACAGTTAGAAAAATCCTCATATCAGTATAAGCTTTTGCAATCCTTATTCAGGTCTGTCCTACTTACAACTTTGGTGGTAATTATGGTATCTTTGCCTCAGTAATATTCATTAAACATAACCATGTCATCTGAGCTTTCATGAACTTTGAGATGTGGGTAAAAATTGTATAATCTGAAAATCTACCCAATGTATCTGAAAAATGTAACACAATCACATACACATAAATCTTCCTGGTGCATGTGTGTGTGTATATATATGTATTTTAACTTATTTTTTGTAATGCTTACTTGGTTTCAGAAAGTAAAATGTCTTACTTGTTCTTTGGTTGCATGTGAAATCATCTCCAGGTATCCCATTGACATTCCAGGCATATGCCTTGATAGTATAGAGCGTTCCTGGATCTAGATTTGTAAATATCAAGGAGGTGTTGGTGGTGTTCTCCTTCAGCATTCTGCCCAACCCATCTGATCTCATGAGGGACACTGAGAATCCAGCTGCCATATGCACAACTTTCCAGCTCACTGCAATGGAGTCACAACTCGGAGAACTAACAGACAGAACTGGAGCAGCCAGGACTGTTGAGAAAGAACACCAATTATGCTTTTGGTTTTTTGGCAATACTGCCTGAAAGGGCCAAATTCAAAATGAATACAGAAATACCCAACTGTGAGACAAATTCAGTGACAAGAAAAACAGAAAAGTAAATTAATTCAATTAAATCAATTCAACAGAATGCATATGGAAAATAATTGGTGCATCCATTTTATTAAAGGTTTTGTAAAATGAACACAACTCATACACAAAGTATAAAAAGTTTAGAGTGCAGAAGAATGAAAATCACCAAGTTAAGTATTTTGTTAAAATAAAATCAAATTTTTCCTAAAATAAAATACATATATTAATCTAAATTCTAGTAAAGCTTTCTATGAAACATTTAACTTACAGTACTCTCATAAAGTATATAATTAATTCTGGCTCTTGCTCTTGTCATTAATTCAGATGGACAAATTCTAGTCCTCAAAAACTGAAAAGAATGTGATCAAAACAATTTGAAATACAAGATTATAATCACTCAGTACTGGTACATGCCTAGACTATACTGTTGGGGTTTTTTTCTGTTCAAATAAGAAAATAAAAAGGATGCTTGCATGAATGCTCTATATTATATGAATAATATTATTATAACATTACAGAGTATGAAATAAGAATAGGAATTTGAAAGTCCACCTGTTTTTGCTTTTCTGAAGAGTGAGGGCTGGCTTTTTCCTCCTGAATTTATAGATCTGATTGTGATTCTGTATAAGGTGGCAGGTTTCAGTCCCATCACTGTGCCTGGAGAATTTGTAACTACAGTTTCAATGAAGGAATCTCCATCTTCTGCAGTCAACAGGTAACTAGTAGCTCCAGGTACTGCTTTCCATTCCACTGTGATACTGTTGCTAAGTTTTGAATAAGCTTGGTCAATAACAGGTATGTCTGGAGCTAGAAGAGAAATAATGATACACATACTGAAGCTGGGGAACCCAGCCCTGTGAAATGCTAAGTGCTCTGAACATTTCTTGTGTAGGACAAATGGCCTACACTTTATTTGAATGATTACAATTTAAGCTAAAAGAAGTTTATGTGAACAAACAAAACACAGAGTCTTGACATATTCTAGACCAACTTTCATCTTTCAGTAAAATATTCTAGTACCCTTGAAATCACCATTAAAAATTAGCATTATTTAACCTAGGTTACACTGAGAGGTCTTTCTCTAATAGCCAAATAACTATATTGGCTGATTTTAGAAAGCAATACACAAAGCAATTTATTCAAAGAAGTGGATGTTCTGCTCTCTGATTTCTTTTTTCCCTGTCTTTAGTAATAATTAATAAAAAATTCCATGTGGGAAATCCTTATGCAAGTCTAAGGGAGGTACCTGCCTAACTGTAAAGCAGAGAACATATAGCATATGTTTTATATAATAAATAAATTACAGAACATTAATTATTAGTATCTCTTCTCCCATAACTAAGCTCGCAATAGAGACTTTTTTCCAGTATAAACACTGCTTTAAAAAAAAATTCTATTTTTATGATAAAAATTACTTTTATAGGAAAAAAATCTGCTAGAAAAATAATATTTCTAAAATTTATCAGTTAAAAATTATATTTTTTCTAAAATTTCTAAAAATAATCAATTAAATTATTTACAAAACAGAATCACAACAGAAATTTTCCATGATGAAATAAAAAAGCATTTCTATTTATATAGATCCTTCTTCAATATTTATCCATGCCTTCTATGCTACAAGACCTTTTGTGAATGAAACAAAAATACAGAATCAGTACTGAAAAATGCATACAGCTTCACACCTCCACTTATAATGAAAGGGTAGGTGATTTGGAAAGCTGCAGCCTGAGCAAGCTGTGCACAGCAGGTTAGGGAACCATACATACTAAGAAACGAGGGGAAAAGGAGCTAATCATGCTAATACTGAACTGAGCAGCAGAACCAGCCTTGAACAGGAATGGCAGCTGTTCCCTACCAGTACAATGAAACATCACAGATAAAATCCCAGTCCTACAGAGGTCAATGAAAATTATACTTCACAAAGTTTCTGTTACTAACCTGTGGACTGCATAATCTGTGTTTCTGCAAGAATAATTCCATTCCTGTCAATGGCTTCTGCTTGGATAGCATAAATAGTACTGGGAATTAATGAAGTTAGAGTTCCTTGAAGTGTAACATTACTAAAACGAATGAGTAATGAATGGTCTACACTATTCATAGCTGTAGCTGTGACTCTGTAAGAGGAGGCTCCTGAAAACCTGAGGCACCTGAGACAAATGCTTTGTGATGTCACATCATATATAGACACAGAGAAACCTAAAACATACAACAAAAACAAAATTGAAAAAAAAATAATATCAAAAACCAATTTCAATAATTCCCAAACTTGTTTAAGTCTTGACAAGAAGATTGTTCAGTGCCTTATCAAGCATCTACGTGACCTAATATTCAGATTATATGCATTCCACTGAATCTGGAGTACTGTTTCCCTTGTTCACTTTTGTAATCCATTAATTACTGTAATAACTGCTGCTTGCTCTCATGATATCACATTGTGATGATGGCTATTTTTCTTAAAACCCTCATATGTTATAGTCTAATTCAGTTGGCTTTTTTCTGGGAGGGTGTGGTGCTTTGTTTTAATTTAAATAATGCAACAAATAATTGGGTTCAAATATAAGACAGTTTTAATTCTATTTGTAGCACAATTATGTAGGTTATTAACAGCACAATTTGTTCAGATGAGTGTTCTCCCTGGTTCACTCTAGTGTCAAGGCATAAGTGGTCTGTGAGAATCTTTGTGCAAGTGTCCAACAGAATCAGAACTCCTAAAAATGAAGTCTAAAATTTATAAAGGTATCAACATAGGTTTTTAAAAGCTGAATCACACTTGAAAACAATATTTGTTTATAAAGCTGCTAGAACTTTTACAATGTTTTATTAGAAATCACGTGTTCTTTTCAGACCCATAAAAAAATTAGCAGGCAAAACCAAACTACCATTTTGAAGATTTACCTGTGTTAGCTGAGAAGATCTGAAAAGGAAGATGTAAAAAAAAAATTAAAAAATATTAGAAATACAAAGTTAAATATTTTATTTGGCAAATGAAAACCCAAATAATGTTAGCAATAACACCTTAAAATACTACATTTTAAACACATTTTTCTGATATGATGTATTTGCTTAGATTCTTTAAGCACAGAAAGTTTATGCAATCAATGAGAGTTGGTACATGTATGCAGATCATACTGCTTCTTCATTTTGCTCTCTAATTGATCCAGTTTTAATTTGTTGACAGACTTCAAAAGACCCTGGGTCCTAATAAATTATTTCACTTTTCAGTCACTTGTAAACCCCTCAGAAGTGTAACAAAATACAAATGTAGAAGTGGTTGTTAGATTATCTCTCCCCTAACTTTTACTTTACAAAGAGTACAGTACCATTCTTGAACACAGTTTTAAAGCAAATGAGTTGCACTCACCATTTCTAGGCAGCTGAAAAGCAGTCCAAGAAATATTAATGATTCACTTTTTGCACCACACATCTTGTCAGAACTTTGCTCCAGCCCTCACAGGGGGTCGAGCTCAGGCCAGAGCTCTTCCGCAGCAGCGCTGTCAGCCTGGGTGTGCTCCCCGGGCCGGGGGAGGCCGCGCTGGCTGAGGCTGATGCTGAGGCTGAGGCTGAGGCTGAGGCTGAGGCTGAGGCTGAGGCTGAGGCTGAGGCCCTCCCCTCCCCTCCCTCCTGTCCCTCCTCTCCTCCCCGCGGGACTGCGTTCTGCCACCCTCTGCCAAGCCATGGTGAAACGAGTCCCGCACAGCACCGAACATCTGGGCAGGCGGGTGGTGGTTTCTTCTGTCACAGGGTGCAGTTTCTGTACAGCTCATACAAGATTCATAAAGTAAGCTCTATGTAAAATCGGTATTTGGTGCTCAGCTTGTTATCTGTTGACAACTTTGCCCACTTATAAGGCTCTTTTTTTTACATTCTGTGAGGAATGACGCCCCAGTTGTGCTGCTCTCGGACGGGAACACGGCCAGAGCTGCCGGGGACC
>NW_009970724.1:13067208-13067510 GCF_000747805.2 Chaetura pelagica
CTGCCCTGGCACCCCTTGACAGCGCGTCTTTATGTCCTCAAACTACAACTTCTGACAGACGATTTTAGGCATCAAGAACCGGTATCTTTCTGTGAACCTGCTGAGTTTTCTGCAGTGCTTCACAGGGACGCGGCAGGGAACCTGCGGACCGTTTCTATGAGGGCGCGACAGCGGCGGGGGCAGTTTCAGACCCACAGAGGACGAGGGACCACAGCAGGTTCCGCAGAGGCTTCTCGGGCCGGGCGGTCCCCTGGTCTCCCCAGCGGCTCCTCAGGGCTCGGCAGGCGGCTGCGGGTGTCCCG
>NW_009970724.1:13068126-13093745 GCF_000747805.2 Chaetura pelagica
AGCAGCACCTGCGTGGACACGTTTTTTCCTTGTTCTGAGAGAAGGGCGAATTCTGCTAGGATGTAGCCAGCCATGGTGGTTCTTGAAGGGGCCAAACTGAAGTGAGCCCTCAAGGACTTCCCTGCGGCTTCCGAAACGGCAAGTTTGGGGGGCGGTCCGGGCTGCTGAGGGGCTGCCGGGCACGGTGGGCACGGCCCGCGGGGGGCTGAGCTCCGCGGGTGTCTGAAGAGAAGGCTGAAGGTGTCCCCTGGTACTTCCGTAAATGATCGCCAGGTGTTTATTACCATGTTTAGGAACAGGTTCTGCTGGGGTTTGGTACAGAAAATAAAGTAACTACTCCATGTCTTAGTGAGAAGGGCTGATAGTGTTGCAGGTACTGTAAGACCTTTGGGGAAGGACATTAGTAACCACCTAACGCCGGACTTAATTGTACGGAGGTTGTGACTCCATGCAGCTCAGCCAGTCTGGTGACTGTGTCACTGGAAGGGGAAGGTCCTGCTGCCTCCTCTTCTGTGTTCCTTCTCTGCTTCCACCTGCAAGCTCCAGTTTGCTTGTGTTGCTGGAAGAGAAAACAGAAAAAAGGGAGAAAGAGGAAAGCAGACCGTTCCTGTGGTTTTCAGTCCTGTTACTGACATCTGTACCCTGCTCCTATGAGTTAGATTCTTTTGTGTAGAACTTGACCTTTAGAAAATCCCTCCTTTTGCTGCTCTCCTTGTCCTCTCTCGCTCTGATAAATCATTTGTGTCTTTGGTGGCTATGAAGTGATTGGTTTGTCCTGAGGTCTTCTATAGAAGACTTGGACCTTAAGAGCACTAGTGCCTGATTAAAGCATAAAAGGACTTTTGAAAATGGCATTGCTGCTGCAGACAAATCCATGAGGAAGAAAGATTAGAGTAATGGAAGAAGTTGGAATAATAAAACATTGCTAATCTTATAAAAAGGAAGCAGCTTCTGAAAGTCATGTTTTGTTACCTAACTAGTTATTCTTGTCTTTCCAAGACTACAACAGTTAACATAGATTAACTAAGTTTTTACAGTATCTGGCACTTTGTTTATGGATAATTCAAAGCCATAAACTGCTTTTCTAATGTTTGAGCAAACATGGGTCTTTTTTAAGCCTAGTTTGTCTGAAAGTAATGTGTTGGTAATGCTGATGCATCAAGTACCAGCATGTCAGTGTGTATCTTATTCCTGCCTCGTTAATAGACAAAGAAGCTGTACCTGTGTTGTGTACAAAGGGTTGTACATGTGCTCTGTTATGGTGCTGTTAAAAAACCCACTTATTTCATTGTGATAGCCCTTTCTGTAAAGTGCCACTTTAGACTGGATCTAGGCACAAGTGTGTGAAGGGGTTGCTTCAGCAAAGCATGTTAATTAAGTTCACAGTTACAGGTTGGGGTTGCCTGTGTTTAGAAGGCAGTAGTTCCTGTGGATGTAATGATACAATTTGCTCTATGCTGAGTCTCTGTGTAAAATAAAGTTACTTCCATAAGGAATTCTGTCTTTAAATTCTTTCACAAGTTTAAGATTTGTTTTAGACTTGTATAATAAGTTTCTAGTTGAGCCATACCTATCTATATTTGTTTTATTTTATGATTCAGCATTTCTGTGACTTTATTTTCCGGAACACTTGCATACAGTAGATGCTGGTTTAGTCCTTTATTCAGGAAGCATGTTATAAATGGGTCATTAACTTTGCCAAGGTGTGGTGTATTTTGCTTTTTTTTTCCCACACAGGTATTTAGTAGCCTGCTGCTCTGTTAGAGTTTTGTGTAGTTCTTGTCAGGGTCAGGAAGTAAAAGCAGAAGAAAAATGCCTTACGTTAATCTAGCAAATTCAGAAACAAGAGAAGTAGAGAAAGTAGGTGGGATATGTGGTTTATATGAAATTTGTAAGATGGAAACAAAGAGTTTAAACCAAAATAGAGCACTACTCGTTCCTGGCATTATGATTGGTTTTTGTGCATTCAGAATGTTTACTGGCGACAAACGAGAGGATTTTGAGACCCTGTAAACGAGTGTAAGTCAGTTATTTGGGTAAATCAGCTGCATGTTGAGGACAAAACAAATGACAGTGGGAATGTTGCAGTGGTAAGTACACAGTATCTGGTACACTGATAGCTTGGAATAACATTTCTTTTCATGATGGGAGGAAGCTGGCTTGTTTTTTTTTTTATTCCAGAAATGAGGTTCAAGACATAACTGCGTTATGTATTTGTATGTTCTGGTTTTTTAACAGGCAAGTAAGTTTAAGTATTATACAAAGAGTATATTTGAGATTTTGGACAAGGCTCTCAAGTGCTCAGTGTATTAAAAAGTACTTTCTCTGTAATCCTAACAACTCAATCCTTGGTAAGAATTTTCTTAGAAAATATGAAGGTTAATGAAATCTTCATGAGGCCAAAGCTTTGTTCTTATTCCTTGTGCACAGACAGAAAAACATCTCAGGAAGGAATACACAGTATAAAAGTGACAGGAAAAAAATGTGCCTGTATTACATCCTGGATACAGGTATGGCAAACTGGTCTGTCTTGGTAACAGCTATGGAGTGATGATGACTGTTCTGCAGTCTAATAGAGAGTATGTGGAGAGGAGTCATAGGAGTTTACAGTAGGCTAAGCAGACCTAGAACTTGTTGAAAACTGTGGATTATGTATAACAGGAATGGGTGTTGAATTGGAGGCAACACACAGGAGAAATTTGAGGATTGGTAGTGGATTTCAGGAATTGCATAAACAGAAAAAGTTTCAGGAGAGCTGAGCTTGGGTTCTGTTGTTTAGAAGCGTCAACAAAATACACCTATTTCATCCAAATTGAAATGTGTTTTTTAAATAACTTTTAGATCGGTCAGTTTATTAGATAAAGCAGAGTGAATGTTTCTGAAGTTGCTATAAAGAATGTCAGTGCTGCAAAAAATAAATATGTTGGTAATATAAAGCATAAAGAACTCATCTTTCAAAATTAACTTACTTTGTTACTGTGAAAGAATTTGTAAAATACAACCATGAGAAGCAAGAAACATGATATTTCGGGAGTGTTGTGTGTTGTGGAGTGCTAGAGCTGGTGAAACTGAAATGAAATGAAGGCTGGATGAGCAGGTAGGCTGCTCAGCTGGAAGAAACTGCTGAATTCTAAGGCTCTATAATTTGGGGGTTGAGATGGAGTATCTTGCAATAGTGTTATGACAAAGGAACGTGCACATGGGTGACTATATAAATATTTATGAACACTGAAGAAATGGCTATGCTTTTTGTTGTATGTACACTTGCTATTCTGAAACTTCTTATGGTTCTTTTACTTGGCAGTAATCACAAAATTTGTGCTGGATTTGCTCATTAGTATCGTAGGCTTTTGTTTCTGTAACATTCTTTTTTTTTCTTTTGTGAATAGAGTTCAGCTATTTTAATAGACAACACTAGTTATTGCCTTAATCTGAAATTCTTTTCTTTGGGGAAAACAGAATAAGCAGGCCTCTTTATTCCTGTGTTTGTAAACATCAGATTTTAAACATTTCCCCAAATCTTCTGACTCCTAATTAGTACAAACCACTGCTGTGAGATCACTTTTGCTTTATCCTGATGACCACATTCCTGTAAGTTTCAACTCATAGTTTGATGATCTTTAAAATCTGTGGGTCTTAACTGGATGCTGACTTGTATTGCTAAATCCTGTATAAGATTTACTTTTCTCCCAAAGTTGTCATAGCAGGAGAAGATAGTGAATGTTTTATTTAAGATAACTTTCAACTCCTGAAAGAACTGCTATTTTCTTAGGCTTATGTTGAAATTCTGGAGAAAGAACAAGGACATCTGAAGCTTGCATGCATTTTAAAACAGGTCCGTTTGGGAATGTGTTGGTCCGGCTGTCTTTTCTTAGAGTAGCTTAAATTTTTTGCATATGCACAATCCAATTAGTGAATGAGGTCACTGAAATAATAGAAACAAAGTAAAATATTTATGGGCCTGTAATAATTCAGACTGATTTTTATGGAGCTGGTTAATATTAGCAAAAATGAAAAAATTAGCTACATCTTTTTTAAACAGACAGGGCAGTTTACGGTCCAGAAATCTGTAGAGGTATTTAGCAGTTTTGTGTGTGGTTGTTTTTGTTTTGGGTTTTTTAATCCTTTCTTTTTAAGTCTTCAAACATATGAGTCTAAATGAGTGAAATTTTTTTAGTAGTCCTTTACTTTTATCTGTTTCTTCTTACAGAGCTAAAATCATCAATATTTGATGACTGCAGGAAAGAGGAAGAATGGAAGGTATAGTCTTGTCATAATTTATGTAAGAATGTCAGAATCACTTTGACCAATCTGTGTTGCTTAGTACGTAATAAATAAGTATCATTTAATGGCTGGCACTATTCACTTGAATTTTTTTTCCATTGAAGTAATGGATTTTAATTCTTTTAACTCAGATCTCTGTATAAATGCATAGTGATAAGTCTAAGGGCTAGCTGAAGAACAACAAGTGGTTAGTTGTCTCAATTCTTCTAAGTCTTGAAAAAAAATTAGACACTGTTTCTGTTAATCTTTTCTTTTGAAAGACTTGTACCTAATTAAACTCAAATTACACCACTAAATTAGGCAGGAATTCAAAAGACTTGTGTCAAAGTAAACATTTTTCAATATTTTCTAGTAGGACTAGTGGGGGCAAGCTGTTTGTTTAATATAGAGCTCATCTTTTGGAATCCTGTATGTGTGGAGCTACTTTCTAATGCTATTTGAAATTAGTTTTCCACTGCAAAGTTGCTATATGCAGGTGGTGAAAAGATACTAATAAAACATATTTCAGCTTAAGATTTTCATGGCAAGTTGTTAAGGAAATAACAAGAGTTTAATATAGCAAATTAATCTAAAAACTTGTGTTTTTAAAAATATATTTAGATAATTCTTTTAGATGATTACACTACTAAATTACTGTCAATGTGCTGCAAAATGACCGATCTACTTGCAGAGGGTATCACAGGTAAGCATAATTCTTTTTAATATACAAATGGCAATATCTTGTTAAGAAAAAGGGGAATAATACATTTGATGGTGCCCTTGCAAGAAGTTGTCATAATTTGATTGATACAGACAAATAGCTATATATTAACCTAGCAGTCTTTCTGGCTTGTACAGTAGTTACCCAATTGTGATTATTTTCAAAATGAAAAATCAAATGTTTATCTTCCCAGGTTTGGTTTTTTTTTGTTTTTTTTACATCTTTTTGTTAAAGATTGCTGTAAGGTTTTTATTGGTATTTGTTAGTAGTTTTGTGTTTGTGTCTATTTAATTTTTGTTTGGGGGTTTTGTTTCTTTGTTTTGAGGTTTTTCTGGGGGGATTGGCGATTGCTCATGTCCAGGGTTGAGTAAATGAGAGAGTTATCTGTCCCATAGTGATTTTTAGGATATAAGTCAGTTGAAGTTAAGCTAATACTAGAAATCGGTGAAGAACTAAGGGGGCATTAGTAAAACATACAAGAATAGGCAAATTACCCTGCATTTTTTTCCTAATGTGTCCTGTAAATCAGTAATATCTGCTGCTTTTAATTAATTTATGCTCGTTAACAGCAGAGTTAGGCTATAAGGCCAGAGAAACTGAAGTACTGAGATAAAATGAGAACACGAGACAATAGAGAAATTGATGAGAAGTGTTTGCAAGCAAGTGTATGTGATGGAGACAAGAATTTAAGTTTGATTTCTGTGTTGTGCAGATGTATTTTAGAGTCTTGTAAAAACAGGAGAGCTTTCTGTAATAGAAGAAGAAAACACGCAACAACAAAAATGTGAAACTGAATTATATCAATGATTACTTGAACTAGAGTAAACCCATTAGCAACATAGACAGTAATTAGATTATCAGTTTTTTAAAAAAAATCAAGAGTAGTTTCTAGTGGAGTGGAGTTTGTCACATGCTGAATTCCTGGATGTTGGCCACTGTCAAAAGTGAATAATAGATGGAGTGTGATGATAGATCTCAGTTATGCAGTATGCCTGTTTAGATAAGACTTTGTATTTCTACATGTATTTATTTTTAAGGAGTGTTTTTGCTCATGTAAATTTTATGGGCTTTTCTTCCCTACAACTAAAAAGAAGAATGTTTTTCCTATCATAAAACACTTTTCGATGTTGCCTTTTATAATTGGCCTTTCTGTAGTGTTTACTAGTGTATCATTCTGCCTTCTTTTGAAATTGAAATTAATGCATAAAATGTAAATATTCTAGTTTTTATTAGCTTTAGATTTTTAGAAATACTTTTATTTAAGTAAATAGTATTTAGACTTAGTTATTTTTCCACAAGTAGCAAGTCTGGAGGTATAATAGCAAAGCTGCATACATTTAACTTTTTGGAGTGTATTTATAATAATAACAACAACAACAGTATCAACTACAACAATAGAAACTAGTAGTTATTTTGTTTGAGAAACTTGCAGTAAGCACATATGCCATTCATCAATAAGAAAACTTATATTTCTAGTAAATACACTACTGAAAAGAATCTCCACATCTAAATGTCTGACATTACTTATCTTCCTTCTTACTTCCCCTCAAAATGACTGAGCAACATGAATTTCTTCTGCATTCTCAAGCTAGTGTACTGCAACACTATACAGTAATGACTTTATTAAACAGAGAAAATCAAGAGCTGAGTGAAGCTGATTTGTTGAAAATGTTTAATTTGTGTCTGCAATTATATTGGAACAGAGTTAAGTGTGTAGGAAATAAGCAAACAAAGGACAGAAGAAGCTATAGTCCAAAATTATGCTGTGCGTAGTTTTCTTCTCCCTCTCCTTCACTGTGCTGGAAAAGAAACAGTCTTGCTGAGGCAGTTCTCTTGTGTTGCCATATTTTTCTGTGTGGTGGCAAAACTCAGCTTGTGTAGAATTGCCAGGAATAACTTGAGTCCTACAAGCTTAGTTGGTACAAGACTGAGGATTGAAGAATTCTTGTAGAGACTTGCTATGTTTAAAGTATTAAATAACTGAAAAAATCAAGGAGCTCTCAGTAGAAGACAGGTAATAGTAGTTTTGTGGACAACTTGGTTGGTATTATTTTATTACTTCTACACTAAAATATGTATAGTGCTTACAGATGCATAAACCTCTTAATTATAAAAATCTTATATTGCTTCCTTTATAGTGGTGGAGAATGTATATAAAATCCGTGAGCCTGTCCCACACATGAAAGCAATATATTTCATAACTCCCACCAAAAAGGTTAGTATTTTAAAGGAAGTGTAGCAAAGATCTTTTAGACTGAAAAACAATCTTATTTTAAAATATTTATTTACTGTGCAGTACTTAATTTTTGCATTTTTTGTAATCCTTAGTTTTCCATGATGAAAAGACAATGCAGTGTTACATTTCAAGTGTCTACTTTTTGATCAGTGGAGGCACTGGCACTGTTTCATTGCGTAGATATTTGTAACCTCACTTAAAACCATGTGTCACATGATGATGTGCTACATTGGACAATGGAATTCAAAGTAATGGCTCTAATAAGAAATTACTGTTATTACCTACAAATTCTTGAGAGAATAAATCTCACCACTGTTGTAGGTGGAAAATGATGAAAGTATTCTCCTGCATTTGCTTCCTAAAATGATCTTGATGGCCTTCTGTAGTTGTTTATTATTTACTTCAGTGTTTTCTTATGTTGATTTGCACTATTCCTAAGCAAGACTGGGTATGTAATGGGACAGGAGGAGAGGAGGGAATAAGCTTTGTGTGGTTATGTGAGGAAAGTCAAAACACTAATGTTTGTGGTGTTTTGTTTTTTTTCCTACCCCTCATAAGTCTGTAGATGGACTTATTGATGACTTCATCACTAGATCATCGAGCAGATACAAGGCAGCATACGTGTATTTCACTGACTGTAAGTAAGCTTTTGTGTTGTAGTTTGATAACTTTCTATATGTAAATAAAGAAGTTTCCCAACTTTTTTTTTTCTCTGTAATTTAGTACATGAAAATTTTGAGTCCTGTTTCTTGAGAGAGGATTTCAGACTCAATTAATTAATAGATGGGTATATTTGAGTTGCCAGAATATGGTCACTGTGCTGTATGGAAATGGTAATTTCTTTCACAATTACCAAACAACTATGATAGTTGCTCACCTTAGCTTTTAATTAGGCAGTCTAGTTTATTTCCAAAGTGTTCCAGTCTTCTCCTATGTTGGAGAGTCTGGAGGCAGACAGTTCACGTAAAACTGTGTATGTCACGTAAGGAAAATAGTTCACAAAAATACAAACACATGAGAATTTGATGCAAGAATGATGTTTTGTAATTGATTGGTTTAGGTAGTTCCTTCAGACTTGTGAGCCAGCTCTTTTCCCATCACCTGGAAGAAGGTGTCTTCTTACCCCTTGCGTGGATGATGCAAATTGCAAAGCAGAGACAATTAGTGTAAATGGGGCTAATGTGATTGCGAGTGCCTCTGCAGTCAGTCAGTGTGACTAAAATGGCGTGTAAAGAAGGGAAAACAAAAACCCCAAATATGCCGCTGAAGGCAGAGATTGAACTGTGGCTCTCTGGATGTTTGTGAATGGACCATATCAGCTGCCATATGTTCTCAGTGCAGTTATTAAATTACTATCAAAACCTCTTGTTTAATTTTATGCTGATTCAACAATTCTCGTTCGGGGAAAATACCGTGGTCTTGGTGCATGTTCCCTGGTAACAAGAGTGGAAGCTTTCAGTTTGAATGTTTGCCAAAGCTTTTCATGTTGAGAGGAGCTAGAGGAATAGCACTGTTACTTTTAAGTCTGTGTAGTATTCATGTCATCCAAACATTTCTTAAATTCAACTTCTAGACTGTGATCCCATGTAGCTTGCAACTGTAGTGGAAACCATTTGAGAACTATAACTAAATTCCATATTTCTCTGTTTCGTTGCTTGACATGTACATGTTATTTCTCCTGTTAACCTTTTTGTTGCTTGCAAAATGTTTTCTCTCTTCCAAATGAGAAGAAGTAGCAGAAACTTTTGCTTAGTTAAAATCAGTATCCTTTATTGCTGCAGATTTCTAGTGAGTGTTCTGCAGCTTCCCTTTCCCAAAGCTAGTAAGAAATAACCAGTGATGCTTCTTGAAAAAGATCTCAAGAACAAAACTCACATGTTTGCTTTAGGAAGATATGGCAACTTTTTTAATGTTACTGTTACTTAATTTAGAATTGTCTTTATTCTGAATCCTGTAAGCTTTAAAGTGAATTAACAGCTGGAACGTTTTTTATACTTTATCTTTTATTTTTCCTTAGTTTGTCCTGATAATCTGTTCAATAAAATTAAGTCTTCTTGTGCAAAATCAATTAGAAGATGCAAGGAAATCAACATTTCCTTCTTCCCGTGTGAGTCTCAGGTAAGTTTCTTTCTTTATCTCACCAGCAAAAATAGTCTGATAGTCTGGAGAACTGTTTTCATTGTTGACTTGGTAGAAAACAATGAAATAAAATCTAGCTTTTTTTTTCCTTTTTTTTTTTTTTAACTGTCAAACTGTATGTGAGACATAGCGCTCTTTTGAGATATTTCCAGTGCTTGCCTGTAATTTTCAGGTGAAAATGTTCTCTTGTACTCAAGTTTTATTGTTTGCATTTGACCTCTTTGCAAGACTTGGAGTCCGTTGCAGTAGAGAGGTTAGAGAAGCGACATATTCCCCAACAGAAGGGAGGTGTTCTGGCTTGTCTTTAGTAAGCAGTAAAGTTTGTTACTGCTTATACTGAGTTGTTATTTTGACAGGCTAGGTAGGTTGTTGCTTAGGAACAAGTAGAACGAACTACCTGGTCAAAATAAGAGCAAATGGATGAAGAGAACTGAAAGGGAGAGGAACAAAACCTAAGCCTCACAAAAAAAGTGAAACAAAAACTGTAACAACCAGGCAAACTTCTTACTGAGAGGAAAATATGGAAATCCATGCTTTCTGAGTTAAGAATTTGAGACCACTGGTGGAAACAAATGAGAGTTTTCCATGTGAAACCACGCAGTGAATATTTGTTGCTCATGCACATCATCTGATACAGAAGGCTGAAATGCAGTCTGATAGTCATTAATACAGTGAAGCCCCCAAACTCTGTCCACCACTAGGATTTCTAGAGCTGTGAATATTTCCCACAAGTCTTTCTTGTGTTCTTCCAACCTTATAAACATATCAAGGGTCAGAACTCTTATGTATACCAGGTAGCAGGTGAATACAGATGAGGTTGTTGCCATCCGTGTCTTACTGTGATGCTGTTTTCTAGTTTGAAGACACACTCCTTTTTATAACAAAGCCATCACAGAATGGTGGTTTGGCTGTTTGTTTTCCAGTAGTGCTGATATTCCCAAGCTTTGTTTCAAACTGGTTTTGAGAGTTCTGCTAAATCTGCTCTAAAGAAAAAGTTTTGTAGCTTCCTACACTGAATAATGCATACAGAGTTTTTTTTGTCCTAGTTCTCTGGGTGACTTACCACAAGAGTAGAAACTGGAAGTACTTATCTGAAGTTGAAAACAAACATAACTTAGTATCTTGTTCTTAGTTAAGTTTTGCATTCTCAGTATTGTGGGTTGTGAGAACATTTTGAATTCTTAGCAAAGGAACAGAGAATGTTAACTGAGTCTCCTAATTTGAAATCCCTAGGCCTGGTGATAAGAGTAAATAATCAGACTGAGCTCTGGGCAAAGTCCAAGTGGTTATCTGCTCAAATGAAACAAATATCTTTATCTGGATGGACATTCTTCTTTGGCTCTGTAATTACAGATTCTACCTGAAGCTGGAGACAATCCATTTATTGACAATGGGATTGTTTCCATGTTTGCGTTGCATTTGCTAAACTGTTAAAGTTTTTCTTCTGTGTAGTACTGAATTAAATATCTTTGATCAAGATTTAATGCATTTAAAGAATCTAAATTCTTGGAGGTGAAGTCTTCATGTGCTAAATATACAATGTGTAAAATTTTATTTTAAACACATATTTAGCTTGATACCTTCTATGCTCATTCTAGTATTGCATTTTATGTCTCTGTATGAGACACTGGATGGTATGAAGTTCTGCCTTGTCTTGAGTCCCTCAGTCTGTATAGACAGTTAGAAATTTGAAAAATATAGAAATTTACATAGGAGAGGAGAGTGATAGAGAAAAAGCCTATGAGAACAAGAAGCAGCTGAGCTCAACATGACAGACAGGAGGACTTGGTGGTGTTTTTGTTTTTGTTTTTTTAAAGTATGTTATGTATGACTTAGTTGCACTGTGTAGTTGTAAAGTATTAGCAATTCTTTTACCAGGTGTTTTAGAAATATACAATTTAAGCCTCTTTTTTTTTTTTTTCTTGACTGTGCTTTGCATAGGTGTTTACTCTCAATGTCCCAGATGCATTCTACCGCTGTTACAGTCCAACTCTGGAAAAGACAAAGGACAAAGATGCTGTAATGCAAGTGATGGCTGAACAAATTGTTACCTTATGTGCCACACTAGATGAGAATCCAGGAGTACGATATAAGAGGTGAGGCAAAAATAGTTAGACAGTGTTGTTGCTTTCACTTCTTGCACTTCCTACAGTGCTTGGTAGTAGTTTGAGGCTGCAGCATAGTTCTTTTTATTGTGGATTAACAGTTTTTAATCCACAACTGTGAAACATGGAATGTTAGGAATTTGTGAAGTATAGGCAGAGCTGTGAATTATTTATCTGTGTGTGCTCATATAACAGTAGTTACTGCATGTTATTTTCTCATGAATTACTTGTTTCATGTTTGGTCAGTAGGATGGCCCCCTAATACGCTGCATTCTAGGACACTGCATGCATAGTCCTGTAGCAGAACTGCTCCCGCTGGTAGTTGTGCGGCTCCACTTGGCATCAAGTTGTTAATAAATGGCAGAGGAAGATAGGATCAGGATTTCTTTATAGTACCCATATTGAGGAGAAGTCCACTTTTGAGCTTAGAGTAGTATGTACCTTTGAGGTCAAAGTAGGCATCTGAAATTACGTTAAAGAATAGTATTATTTGGTGTAACATTAAATGATGCCGTTTTCTCTGCAAAAGTAACAAGGAAATAACCACTTGACTGTTGTTTGTGTGTTTTTTTTTTTTTCTTTTCTCTTTTTCTTTTTTCTTGTTTTCTGCCTCTGAATGGGACTTTCAGGTGCTGGGCCATATGCCAGCTAATATCAGTCTGTTGGCTGAAACTGTTTCTACTGTGTGAAATACTTAAAGCATTCAAAGAGTGGAATCATAATGTAAGACTGAAAATATATTGGAAAAATTTAGAATGGAGTTCAAAAACTGCTTGTAAAACCAGAGGATCAATCTGGGGAGTTCTTTCTGTTTTAAAGGTAGCATTTTATTCTTTTGAGGAAGAAATGTAAGTTATTTTTGCGTGTTTCCTTTTTTTCCAGTGGACCATCTGATAATGCCAGAAAACTTGCACAGCTTGTTGAAAAAAATCTTGAAAACTACTACAAAATTGATGAGAGAAGCCAAATAAAGGTAGAAAGTACATTAAAATGTTTGCTTTTTTTGTAAGTCTGGAAAAAAATACCTTGGGTGTACATTTTGAGAATAAGTTCTACAAAAACAGGTTTTTTTTCGTTAATAAAGGCAACTATTTGCCATTTAGTTGTTTATTGTATATGAAAGCAGCTTAGAGGTAGTAACTGATAGAGTAATCTGTGTGATCAAACTAAATATACTTGACAAATTAGCTCTATGATAATGTAGGGAGTGATTAAAACTTGAAGAAAAGTGGCTCTTTTTAACATCAGCTTCCATGGACCCATGGTTAGAAAGGACTTCACTGCAGAATTGGAGTGTCTCCCATTAAGAGATTTATATCTGCAGATATACAGCTTTTGATATAAATCGTGTTTTTGGTCTATCACTACAGATCAGGGCAGACAAGGGCAGCTGCCTAAGTGCAGAAGTCTGGGGTAAACCATTCTACAGAAACAAATGTATCTGGTGTTACTGCCACTTTGCTAAACCCCTAAGTGAAACTTTCAGTTGAATATTTTGAGATGACCTGTACTGTGCTGCAGTTGGAGTCCTTTTTTGTGTGTTTGTTTTTTTTCTTAAACCTTTTGTTTATTAGGTGACACTACTGGTGGCATTGCAGTAGGCAAAGAGCTCTGCCTTAAAATCACTGTGTTCTGGTTATTGTTTAAATGTTTATTTCTATTCATGTTGATAAACACTTGGTCTGCACTTGTAAGGTTTTTTCAGTTATTTTTCCAAAAGCATCTGCTGTGCTGAAGCTTACTGTAAATAGATTTAACATGCATTAACTTCGTGCTGTATATATTTTGTTTGTTTGTTTGTTTTTTGCTGGCTTTCTAGGCTAAAACCCACTCCCAACTAATAATAATTGATCGCAACTTTGACCCAGTATCAACTGTGCTTCATGAACTCACCTTCCAGGCAATGGCATATGATCTGCTACCAATTGAAAATGATACTTACAAGCAAGTACTTCTTAGAAAAAATCTAAACACCTTATTGTTTATAAAATTTATGGAGTTGTTTAGCTGAATTGCACCATAGCAACATGAGCTGCTGATACTACATAAGGGTTGCTTCACTTACTGTTAATAACTTGGATCAGTAGCTTTCTCTTTTTGTTAACTTCCTAGTTCAGTGGAGTTAAGGTAGGATCTAATTACCATTTTTGCTAGGTTTTGAGTATAACAAATGGCATTTTTTTTAATAACAACTTAATACTAGACTTGAAGCAAAACCTTGGTAGTGCACATTTAGATTCTCTACCTTTTCTTCTGTATTCTTACTCTTCATGGCGAACAAGACCAGTACTAGAATACTGAGAAAAAGCTTGTTTGTTTCTCAGAAATTCTCACTTTTTCAGCTGCTGCGATTTAATTTAGGTAGTTGTTAAAACTTACATGTTTCTATTCTAAATGCACACATAGGTGAGCCATGTGCAGTTTATAAGTGTTTCACTACTTCTTGAGTAGGTACATACTTTGCTGTTGGATTGTACTGACAGCAAAGATTTTGGTAAGACTTTGCTTGCTGATGTCCCAGTATAGCAAATGAGACCCAGTTACCTTACTGCTCAGTTAAGCAGACAGGAATGTGTATCTTCTCTGTCAGAAACACTGAGTGAATGTTTACATAGCAGACAGAATTCTATGAATCTGAAATCGCTGTGTATGAACATGTAGCAGAGTATGTTTTCTAGATGGTTCTGGTTTCACAATTAATCTTGTAGTGTTTGTTTTTTTTTCCCTGCTTACTGGCCATACACACTCTGTGAGTTTCTGTAAATGTGAAAATCTTGTGTAGCATGATTGCTGTCTAGCTTCATACGTTTCTTCTGTTTGTAGAAAAGTAATAGTTTGTCTGTAATGCTGTGAAGCATGTTTCTTTTATGTGTGAAGTAATTTGTCCTACTTATTTTGTGGGAGAATGGGACTTAATTTTCTTTCAGAGTTATGGAATGTCTTACAGTAGATACAAGAAGCTGCACTTGGCAATCTCAGTGTGTGATATTTTGCATGCTATTTGCATTTGAAGCCAAAGGGAAGTTAACATTGGAAATTGAAGAGAAATTGAGGTGCATGTAAATGTATGATTGAAGCTTTAGTTACTTCTGGCTTAAAAGAACGTTGAGAAGCTGTTGCCCCAAATGATTATTCTGAAATGAATCTGTTTTCCGTATTCAAAGGTGTAATCTGTAAAATCCTTATGTAAATTACGTTGTGTTGAGCAATAGCTTGGCTTAGAAGTGAAAACCTGTGTATATTGCAGCTAGTAATATTTGTGTTGATTAAGCTATAAAGATTACTACTTTTAATGACTTAAGAGAACTAGGCAAGGGGGAAAACCCCAAACTGAACAACTGTCTGAATTTTCTCTTGGAAGATATAAAACAGAAGGATCTGCTGGCAAAGAACGAGAGGCAATTCTGGAGGAAGACGATGAGCTCTGGGTGAAGATTCGGCACAAGCATATTGCAGATGTGATAGAGTATGTGAATAAATACCAAAAACTAGTTAAAAATGCAAGTTATAAAAGTTTTTTTTTAGGAGGGAATATATTTGAACTGTTAAGAAATTAGAAATACAAGCAGTAATGCAGCTTTGCAATATAGACTGCTTCCTGTTAAATGATTTATGGGAGGAAAACGTTTTCAAAAATAGTCTGTACAGTTATGCAATTTTACTAATGTAAGTTACAGTTTTTGAGGAAAAATGGAAATAGTTATTTCCTAAGAAGTATCTTAAAATTTTTTAAATCTGAAAGGATTCTTTTGCATCAAGTAGTACTAAGTTACTGCATCAAATGACATTATGCAGATATCATAAACAGAATGTTTAACTTCATTTTCCTTTGTCAAAAACCACTCTTTCTGCTGAAGGAGACCTGTATATGAAGCTTTTACTTAGATTCAGAAGTATTTTTTTCACAGTTCTTTGAGATTTTAGGAAAAGATTTAAGAAATGTGATGCATTTGATTACTTTCCTTTGTTTGATTGTGGTTGTTTTTTTTTAGGGAAATACCAAAACTTTTAAAAGAAGTTTCAGCAAAAAGAAAAGCAACAGAAGGAAAAGTGAGTTGTTGTTTTTCCTGGTAATTTAGTTATTTTGAGCTGATCATATCTCTGTATTTCATGGACCTATTACAGAAATTGAGGTTTAACTTAACAGTTTGTGGGGGGTGGGAAGCAAGAATGCAACAGGAAGGGAGTCACAGAATCACAGAATATTGGGGGTTGGAAGGGACCTCCAAAGATCATTGAGTCCAACCCCCCCTGCCGGAGCAGGATGAAAAACAAAAAAACCACACACCAACTAGGACAGATCACTCAGAAAGACATTCAGACAGATCTTAAAAGTTTTCAGAGAAGGAGACTCCACAACCTCTCTGGGGAGCCTCTTCGAGTGCTGTGTAATCCTCACAGTAAAGAAGTTCTTCCTCATGTTAAGGTGAAACTTCCTGTGCTCAAGTTTGAATCCGTTGTCCCTCATCCTATCACAGGATGACTTGTCCTATGAATAACTTGTTGTCTACCAGAATTCCAAGGTCTTTCTCCATGGAGCTGCTCTTCAGCAGATGAGGATAAAACAATAAGGATGTTTGACAATAAGGATGTCAAATATTGGGGGAAAAATAATTCACCTTGTATAATTTCTTCACAGTTATCGATATCTGCTCTGTCCCAGTTAATGAAAAAGATGCCACACTATCGGAAAGAGATCAGTAGGGTAAGGGATCTTGTGTAACTACAACTTTACAATAAATAATTTTGTACACTGTTGTTGAAATTTAGTTTCATTTTTTAGTTTTCCTGTTAAGTGTGCTAAATAGCTTTTCTTGAAATTAGTGTATTCATCTACTGTAAACTTTTGGGAAGAAAACTTGCTACCAGGTGTTTAATTTGAGTATTTAAAAACCCACTGGAATTATTGGCTCTGAGGATTGAAGATAGCATAGCATTTTAATGTTTTAAAATGTATGATGGGGGTCATTATTAAAGTGAAGGGTAAAATGCAGAAATGCATGATGGTACTGACAGGTAGTTGAAGAATTGATTTTTGTAACCGGTAAAAATGATTGCGTGATGTGTTTTGAAAAAAACAAGCAAGTTATGGCAGCTTGTGTTTCTTGGTTTCTTTTGTCTTTTAGCAAGTTGTCCATCTTAATTTAGCAGAAGATTGCATGAACAGGTTCAAACCTAATGTAGAAAGGCTCTGTAAAACTGAACAGGTATGTTTGGAAAAAACACAAACAAAATGACTTAACTGCAAATGGGACTTTCTTGGTTTTAATTCACAGAAGTAGTGTGTCTCTTGCCTCTTTTTTTTTTTGTGATCACTTGTGGGAAACGGGCTTGCAACATCACTTTTTCAGGTAGTAATATTAAAGCTAAGTGAAATATACAAGTTTCTTTCTCCTCCAATAAAGGAGGTGCTTTTAGATTTTTGGTGGGGGCTGATTTGTGTAAGAATTATCTTTGTGTTTTCTTTGTTCAAAACTCCATTGAAGTTGCCTTACCATGTTCTGCAGAAGGAAGCTCTACTAATCTCAAGTTAAAAAATATAATTTTAAAGTATTCTAGATATCAAACAGTTTTAAATGTTTAAGGGTGTTACTGTGATGCTGTAAATATTGAAGTAATTGTGCCAAAGACTTTTCATGCTGGATTTAAATTGGTGCAGCTTGATTGCTCTCTGAAACCTTCAATTTAATAAAAGCACACTGCAGAACATGCAAAACAATGTAGGTTCTTTAATGACTATTCACTAATTGTATTTTTTTTTGTATTTAGGACTTAGCTCTTGGAACTGATGTAGAAGGTCAAAAAGTGAAAGACTCGATGAGAGTCCTCCTTCCAGTTCTGCTCAGCAAAAGTCATGAGAGCTATGATAAAATTAGAGCTATTCTGCTGTATATCTTTAGCACAAATGGTAAGATAAGCTGCCTGGTTGGTTTGTTTGTTTTATCTCAGCAGTATGGACGTCAAGTTTTCTGATAGTTCAGTATTTTTAGTTAACTTTAAGCAAATGTCTAGGAGTTGATGGCCAAGTTTGCAAGAAATGATCTCAGTCTTCTGTAGCTTCTCTTCTCTCAAATTAGTAGCAAAGGTATTATTGATAAGGAGTTAGGAAATTCAACAGAAGTGTAGATCCATACAGTGTTTTAGCATCATTCCTGTGCTTGGATGTATGCAAGTTAAAATTTTCTCCTTTTCATGTGGTATTGAAACTGTTAAAGGGGGAGTTCCATGTCCATTGCAAGCTAAAAATTAAGTCTAATTTGAAAACCATTCAATTTAACAGAATTTTATCTAAAAAATGTTATGTTAAACTTAGAGTAGGCTGGTCAAACAATCAAAAATAAAATTCTGGACTAAATAACAGCCCAGAATTTGTGAGACAAAATTGATCTTATAGTCACATAGTAATTCATTTGTGTTTTCCTTATGTTGAAGGAACTACCCAGGAGAACTTGGACAAGCTGATCCAGAATGTACAAATAGAAAGTGATAGTGATATGATAACAAATTGGAAATACCTTGATGTTCCTATTATCTCTTCAGTAAGAATATATTTCTTTATTTTGTAATTTCTTACCACCCAAGCAGTTGTCTGCAGCTCTTTCAAGCAACTCTTATCAGCATTATCCAGGGATTTACTAGGAATTCTTGTTTTTTGTTTTTTTTTAATGTGTCTAAGTGATAAATCCCTTGAACAAAACATGAATGATTTTCAAATTAAGATATCTATTATATTCTCATCAGATAGTGACTTCTTGAGCTAGCTGCTTTTGCAAAGTGTTTCTGAAATCAGTGTTTGTATCCTGAATTATACAGGTAGTAACTGTTCTTCTTTGTTGTTACTATTATTATTTCTTTAAAATTTCCTACTGATCCTCTGTCTCGCCTGCTACTAACTGGGAATAAGTTTCAAAAAAACAAATACACTGTGTAATACAACCATGTTTTGAACATCTTTTCAGTCTGCTGCTCAGCAGCATAAACATCCAAGAAGGGATCGTTCCTCAGAAGAAACTTTTCAACTTTCTAGGTGGACACCTGTTATCAAAGATGTTATGGAGGTAAATTAGATGAACTAGTTAATTAATGGGTGCAGTGCAGAAGGTTACTTAAGTGACCATTTATAGCCAATCCTTTGAAATTCCATTCTATCTTGAGTTCCTTTTGTTATGTACATCTGTTGTGCAAAATGATCCCTTGTAGTGTGTCAGTAACACAGAACACATAGACTGCTGTGTGTTAGTGATGCTTCTTATTGGGTGTTGTTTTTAAGGTAGAGCATATGCAATTGAAAGCAAAAACCCTTTTTCAACAGCTTGTCCTGTGATTGGTTGGCAGTGCTTAGTGTAATTTAAAGATCTGGATTTTTTTTCTCCAGTGGGTCTTTAAACTGGAATTCAAATCTAAACTATAGATTGGTAGAGGCTGGAAAGTGTTACTTGTCAAGTGTAGTTGCTTTGTTCTTAAAACTTTTCCTGAGCATCAGTTAGTGACTGATTTCAGACTGATTCTGATTTCAGAATAGTATGTTCACTGGACCTGTTAGTTTGAGCCAGTGCTGTCATTGATAGATTGTTGGTGACCTTCACACTTTGGTTTGTGTTTTCAGGGACCCTGACTTCTCTCATAGACTGCTATACAGAAATGTTACACTAGCATAGTTACAGAAAAGAAGCTACTAGTGAAGTCTGAAGAGTTGAATCAATACTATGTTTATAAAGAAGCCTTTTACTTGCAGTTCTTTATGATATATGAAAACCTTGTAATAATTTTTAATATTGTGTGGTTTAGCATTTTGGAGTGTTGTGCAATTGGTTGTTCTAAGAAATTGCATGTGCTAGTATTAAATTTCAGTTAGACATATTATTGGAAGTTGAAACATGGTGGGTTTTAGGTCTTCATGGCTGTTTGAAGTGTGTTTTTGTTTTGTCCTTCAGGATGCTATAGAAAACAAACTAGATTCAAAAGACTGGCCATATTGTTCCCCATGTCCTCCTACCTGGAATGGTTCAGGAGCAGTAAGGTAAATTGTTTAATTTCTTGAAATAGAATGTATCAATTTCTCCATATTGTTATAATGTATGTTCTAAAGTGTTACAAAAGTGCACTTACTAAGTGGTGAAACAGTTGATATAAGGGGATGTTAATGTGTAAAACCTGTATTTTTATGTAACCTAAAACATACTGAACTTGGTTGTTAGCTAATAGCTCTTCGGTAGCTTTTTATTTGTAGTATCTCCCTTTTACTTCAAAGACTCAAATAACATTTCCTTATTCCCAGTATGAGAAGTTTAAACCATTGAACTTTTTTTGTGTGAAGTAGTTTCAGGAGTAAATTATCAGTATTACTGTCACTTAAGCAAAAATGTTTTTGTTTCTTCTGAAAGATATTCTGCTGTAGTAGTAGTGGTGTCATTCTTGAAGTTAATGACTCCAGTAAGTTTTAATCTAACTTCTGTAGGCTTTGTCATTACGGAGTATGGGCCTGTTAGATATTTAATCTCTGTTGTCAGTGGATGATTTGGAGAAGTCTAGAGACATTGGAGGTCTTGAAGTGAATTCTCTGCTAAGGAACGTAAAATGATGCGTCCTGGTGTACTTGTGTATTTACAGAATAGCACTGAGAGGTGATTTTAGAATTTCGTTTTAGTTCACTAACTTGTACTGTCCCTTCTTTCTGTGTTTTTAATCCCACTAGCTCTTGAAGCTAGTGACCAATACCTGCCAGTTTGACATTTTTGGTACTGCTATTTAAATTATGAGACAATGGAGATTATAAGGGTGTTTCTATCTCAGGAATGCTCACTGTGCTAACCAGGTGGTGGTATTCATAGGGAGGTAAACACACATATACTAAATGTGAAGGACACACTGGAATTGGAATTTGTACCTTGCTAAATAAAAGGCAAATGGTACAGATACACAGCATTAAAAAAAATGTACTATGATGATCTGTGCAAGGAAAGAGTACGGCAAGTCACTGTGTGTTGTAACTGGAGCCCTGTCCTGTAGGCTGGTAAAACTTGTCCATCATGTAGGCACCCTAGCAGAGAGAGATCAGGACTGCAGATGATTTAATCTGAATCTGCAATTGCTAAATGTATGTTAGAAAGTATATTTTAAGAGCTTTTTGTTGTTGTTCCTAGCTATCTGAATCTTACTTGGTAACGGCCAAATATATTATTATTTTTTTTTTTTTAGATATTTTTGTTTAAAGATTCTGTTCACCTAGTATTAGGTTTTTCAAATGAACATCTTATGAAAAAATACTACTGGAATTGCTACCATGCAGAATTGAGCAGCTCAGTAGAAGTTCTTTGTGTGTGTGCTGTGTGTGCAGCATTGTTTTTGATTTGTATTTATTTTCCCCCTTGGGATAACTGAATAATTTCTAACTTACGTGCTAACTTGTTTTGTTAAAATTATTTTAATTATCAATTTGTCTATGTTGCTGAAATTATAATCAAACCATGAACTAACTGCTCGACAGAAATTATTACTGTGTAAGTGCATAGGTTTTACTAAAGTTGATCAGGAAAACTATATAAATGTAATCTTATGAAACCTTTTCCAGTGCACGCCAGAAACCTAAAGCTAGTTACCAAGATGAGCGAAAGAGCGGTGCAAGGCTGATTGTATTTGTGATTGGAGGAATTACATACTCTGAGATGCGCTGTGCTTATGAGGTTTCTGAAGCACACAAGTCCTGTGAAGTCATTATTGGTAAGCTTGTCTTGGGAAAAGGGTGGTATGTGGGGATATACTATGTATTTTTTTGGAAACTGTAAGGACCTTTTTTCTTACATTGCCCAAGTTAGTTCAGTAAATACTATAGCCAATGTATTTCTTACACCTATGCACTTAGAAGTATCTTCAGTTTATCTAGATTGCTTGATTTAGGGGTTTGTGGTTTGGTTTGGGGTTTTTTTGCAACAAGATATATTAAAGACAATAAATACACCTGTGCTCTACAGAAGAACTGTTGTGAATTATGTCAGAGAAATACATTCTTGCAGTATCCTGATGTATGGGAAAAAGGATTTAAACAGACCTTTTTTCTTTGCGTTAGTTTCTTCACAAACTTTTGCATCTGCCTGTGCTTTACCTTCAGCTATGCTTATTATTCTTGTTAGTAGTAGGAAAGCTGGCAGACCAGTGCAAAATTACTTGCTTTGGGAGGAAAGGAAGACAAGTATTTTTTTTCCTTGAAGCCCCGAACAAAAAGTATGTCCCAAGCAAAACAAATCAGTGCAAAAACTTTTTCAATGTAGCTCAGTTGACTTTGCAATATCCTCTCCTTATTGTTTTGACTTCTTTAGAGACTACACAAACCACACCATGATTTCTAGCTTTTTCCCTGAAAATTGGAGTAATCTCCCTAATCTTTTAAAGATTCAGCAGTAAATGTCTTAATTACCAGCTGGGCAGTAATCTATCAGTTAATACTTCAGAGACAGCAAATGCTTGTTCCATCAGCTGCTGTGCTTCAAAGAGTGTTGTCCCGTAATGCTATTTAAATTTAGAGGCTAGAACATTTGCATACCTGATGTATCAAAACAGAGCTCTTAGATCAAGAGATGGGTATCCATCTGCAGTGGCAGCTGGTGTCCAGGTGCAGGGTCATCTAAAGCATTCTGAATTGCTTGAGATGCCTATGCCTAGCAATTAGTCTTCAGTTATACATAAAGGACTAAATCTAACACAATTTTGAATAACAAATACTCTTCCCTAAAACAATTACACCTGTTCTGAGATCTAGAGTGTGTTTACTTCAAAATGAGGGGGTGGAGGTGTTGTAGGTGTGTTTGTCTGTGTGGTTGAGGGTAGGATTTTTTTGGTTTATTGTTTGTTTGCAGGTTTAGTTGATGGTGGTGGAGTTGGTTTAACACTGGCCCCTGTTTTGAGTTGTAGTGGAAAGATGAGGACAACAGGAATGTAGTTTAACAAAACTGTTTCTTCATCTGCGACTTGTTTAACAAACAGAAACATGTTTATTGTAGGTCACTCTTTCACTGTAATATTTGGCACTAACCACAACACCATCTTCCCTTTTTTTTTAGAGGTGATTCTTGAAGATTTTTGTAATCCTGACTTGTGAGGGAAAGTCATAACTGCCGAATTTCCATCTTGCCTACTGCAAGATGAAAACCTTCCTGTATTCCTGATTCAGAATTTGAGGAATATTGGAAAACTCAAGGTTCAAGACAGCCCTAATCATAAAGAGTTAGAGAGTTCCCTTTGTAACTCTAGGGTGACCCTTCACAGCAGAAGTTAGAAACACTGTCTGTGAGAACAAGGTGGGTGGCTATGCCCTCCTGAAGAATAATAAGGATTTTGTTTGCTCCTTCAGAACTGGAATTTGTTGCAAATTTTCCAAGGAAATGTTAGTCAGTAAAAGCCAATTTTGTCTAACTGTTATTTCTGTGGAAAATTACTGTTTGTGATAATAATTAATTAAGATGGTTTCTTGATTCTAAGATAAAGCCTGTAATTAACTCACTATTTCACAGACAGGGTAGATTTCTTGCTGGCTGGGACACTTGGAAAAAAAACCAATGTGGCCCAGGTTCAAGCTTGTGTTTCAAACAGCCAGAATAGGGACTTGAAACCTGTAGCCAAAGTAAGAGTGTGGAAGAGGGATACTGTCTATGTAATGGTGACACTTATATTTATATGATGGCACTTTAAATTATAACACATGAAAGCACTTTGAACTGTTGTACTTCTCAATTTTTCAGGTATAGTATAAAACTCTGGCATGTAACAGTGTTGTTTTCTTTTTTAAAGAGGGCATGTCTGGAAGTGAGAATTTCTGACTGATATGGTTAATACTTATGTTCTTTTGTCAGGTTCTACTCATATTCTGACACCTAAAAGACTACTGGATCAAGTAAAGAGCCTTAGTAAACCAAAGGATATGGTCTCTGTTAAGGATGAATAGAAATTATGATGTTTATGATGTATTTTGAAAGACAAATAGTATGTATATATTCTTACGGAATTGACTTTCTGATACATGGTCCTGACTAATGCAGTGTCACTGTGAATTTGCTGCTTTTTTTGGGAAGTAGAAGGCAGGGAGAGGAAAAAATAATGTTAAGTTGTATTTGGTGTAGACAGTGTTAGACTGTGCTTTTTCAAAAGGGCGTCTTAATTCCTATCAAGTGATGCTGAAAGTTAACATGATTATGTATAAACTGGAATTGTTTTGACGACTGTGAAACCTTTCTATAATTTATTTCTAAAAATGACTGGATTAAAAAGGGCCTAGGTTTGTAGGTAAAAGCTTCAGAAGAAAATTTGTAAATAAGAGCTTATGGTAAAAATATTTTGCACAAGTGCCATGCCTGAAACTGTAACATTTTCTGTAAAATAACTCACTTTAAATATATGTAACTGAAAAATCAAAAGTTTTTTTGAGATGGTGGTGGGTAAGGTATAGAGTTAATCATGGAAGTACTAAGTAGTTTGAACTTTAATAAATAACTGGAGAAATGCTGTCAGCTGTGCACTGAAGTACACTTTACATGTAAGAATATACAGAGATCATTACTAAAGCTTTTCAAAAAAACTTAATTGCTTGAAAATCTCTTTATGACTGTGTCTGTGTAGTCTGTCTGTTTTATAAGTTGAATTGCTGGCAATAGAGAAATTCCTGAATTTTAAGCATAAATTTTCTTTTTTGAGGAAGTAGAGGCAGGGGAAAAGGAGACTAAAACAAGGTAAGCAGTTCAGTCTTTGAAATGGGTTGATACGTCTGCAAGAAAAGCAAAAAGCAAACCAAACACCTAAACCTGATGCATTCAGGAGTATTTACTGTTTTCTTTTACTTTGTTACATACTAAGAAAAGCATAAATTTGTGCTGAAGTGGATCAAATACATTCTAAATTACATTAATTCTGTAATCTTTAGATTTATTTTAAAATTACTTAAGTGTAAACTTACTAACTTTTTAAAGGATGTTGTATTGGTGTGCCTTGCAGTTGTTTTCATGTTGAATCTGAGAGAAATTTCATAATGCAAAGGTATAAATTACTTATGGCTTTTTAGTTACATTTTTCTCAACTGAAAGTATTATTTTTCTGTTTTGCAGAAAGGTGGTATTATTTTTTCCTTTAATTTTGCCCTTAGATTAACTAGTGAGTGAAAATAACATCTTTGGTGGGTAAGTTCACTCAAAATTCATTAGAAGGTATAAGAAAGTAAAATTTTTCCCCTACATCAGAGATGAATGAAGTGGAGGAGTATTACATAATGGTTCTGAGGTGTTGCAGGACTGTGGGCATGATGAAGGTAAGTGGCTGTAACTTTAAATACCACCTGAGACGAGTATCTAACTGGTGCTGACTTTATTTTCAATAGAAATACAGGAACCAAGATCTTTAACTGGTTCATCAAACTTGATGTGTGTCAGAACTTGAAAATATTTCAGTAGAAATATCTATAATGTTTTTCTGAATTTGAGTTTCTAGATATAAATACCACAATAAATAGTAAATAAAGAGTAAAAGTATTTATTTAGGAAGTGCAGTGTTCAACATTATCTTACTAAAGATGCACACTTGCAAATGAGTATTAAACAATTATCCCTAAATTGTCTATAGTCCTTACACTTTGTCAAGAAGAGTTTAAGTTTGGTGTAAAAGCTGTATGTGTTTGCAAACTTTTTTCCTATTCCCAAAGCATAAGAACAGCAAATAGAGAACAAAATATTTTATATCAAAGTGTCCTCCTTAAGGACTGAAATAATTTATTTAAGTAGTAGATAAAATTCATTTTATTGATTTGTACTCATTGCATAAAGTTAAAGAAATACCAGCTTGAAATGTTGGATTATTTTTGTATATTTAGCTGTTAAACTTTCTCCAAGTGTCTGCTTTCGGCTTAAGCACTATCACCAGCTCAAAATTTGATAGGTGATAAATACCACACTAAGACTTTTGAGTTTTGGAATCCATCACCTACTTTTTCCAAGAGACAAAGCTAAACATGTCTGAAAAGGTAGCTTAGAAGAGATGCTTTAAGGTAAGAAATCTGACAGCAAAGGGCCAAAGCAGCTCCTGGTTTCATACAGGAGCCTGTGAAGTGAGGGGTGGAGGAAAATTACTGTGAGATGTTTTGTTTTTTTTCTCCCCAAGTATCTTCTTAGCTACTTTT
>NW_009970724.1:13093764-13107258 GCF_000747805.2 Chaetura pelagica
AAACCTAATATTTTAGAGTACATGTACAATGTATAATGTAATTTTGAAAGTTCCTTTTTTTGTATTACACATTTTCAAATAGGTTCCTGGTCCTGCACATTTGGGTCCAGATTCACATAAGTGCAGATGGTGGTCTTACTAACCTAGAAGGGAAAGATATGTATTTCCAAGTGCTATTTGTTTCTTAAGTTGAATGTGGACAAGATTCAGAGATGACTGAGAGAAAAATCAAAGGTATGGAACTATTTCCATGTCAAGAATGACTGGAATAGGATCCTTGATCATGGGGGGGGAAAAAGTAATGGAGAGGAGTATGTGATGAAAGCCTCAAAAATGATGTGTAGTGTGTGGACTGAAGCAAGAGACACGTTATCTTCCTGTTCAGTGTGCAAAGAAACACATGAAACTTGCAGTTGTCAAATTTGAACTGAAAGGACCTTCAGTATCTGACGTACTGTGTGGTAACGATGTGTTTTAAATTGTGTGTGTATGTGAAACCTTGACATAGATGAGAAAAAAATCTTTATAGGGCTAGTAAGTATAAATGTATTACTGCTTATTTGAAAAGACTGAGCTTTCAGTTTACCAGAGAATGTGCTGAGGAAATATAACTACATACTTGGTGTCATAAATATGTTCGTTCTTAGGCTTTCGCGGTCAGTCCCAGAACAGCAGGTTCAGATGGTGATCCAGGATAACAAAAAGTCTTAATCTGTTCTTGTGGTGTAGAAGGATTTCTATGGAAGAGATCAACCTTTTTTTTATTGGATCTAGGAAGCCTACAGTGGTTACTTCTACTATTAAGTTAATTTGTAAAATAATAACAGGGACACTCCAAACATTAATCTAGCACAAGAGAGTGAGCCTTTCACTCTTCTGTGCAGTTGTCTTAAGCTAAATAAAGCAAAAACACGGATAATAAGGCAAATTGAGTTACAAGGATATACAGTAAGAGTCAAAGGGAGAAAAGTTAATAGTATTGTTGGCTATGATATGTGGAAGAAGCTCTGAAAAAAGACACTGACTCAGGCTAGTGAGTCAGTGGTACACAGCAGCAAGCTTACCTCTCACTGCTTGTGTGAACAGCCTGGATTATTTCTGTATCCATCATCTGATGAAACCACTCAGGTTCATCTGAAAATTACTGTCCTTTTTAAGCAATGTGCTGTCACTGCTCACTTCAAGTGATGACTTCCATTAGCCTAAACTACTTTGGTATTGCTTCAGTGAATAGCATCTCTGATAATACAAGGCTGTTAATTGCTGCATGCTTTAAATTACTGCAGTTAAATGGATTTCAGAAGGGTAATAATGAAATACTTTTCTTCCCACTGTATTTATACAGTATTTCAAAATTTTCCAACTTGCCATCAGCTAGAACCTCCCAGCTGGATACATCTGACAAAGCAAGGAGGCTAGATTGTAGAAACAGACAATTGTTACGAATACCTAGACAATAGATTACTCAGTTACTGAGACATGCAAGGAAGTATCTTCAAATAGCTCTAAATCTCGGGCACTTGAAAAACAAAATAATTACATACATTAACTATGACTCCTTATGTTAGCATGATGCCTACAGATGTATCTGGTGCAGAGTCTATTTCCCTTTGTTTATGCACTTAGGCAGCTGCTGTTAAGGTGTGGAAAGAAAATCTAAGTAGTAATGACTGAGAGTTATTCTGTTTGGGGGTGGGGAGAAATCAGAAGTCTGAAAGTTCATCTTGTTTGTTTATGCTAGTTTTGATTAAGCTGTCTTAAGTGAATACTTAAAGAAGGTAGCTGTACACAGTAACAGGGGTTAGCCAACATACTGAAGATTTTTGTAAGATTAATAATTTGTTTTCTAGTTCTGAGTGTAAACATGCAGAATACAAATATGCTCTGGTTTAATTTAATAATGATAGTTACAGAACAGCTGGCAAAGGCAGCTAACTGAGCTTCTCATCTTGGTATTTTGTATTTGCAGAAATACCGACACTTCAGTATCAACCAGCAAAATGATACAGCATTTGAAATGGGGTAGTTAAAACTGTTTTCTTCTGGCTTTAGCTAGATCTTCTGAAGCCGTACGTACCATTCGTTCTGTAGCTTTCTTCAAACTGTTTGCTGTCCGTATGGCATGATCCAGAGTAGCACTTAATATCTGTTGGAATTAATGCAATATAGCCTTGTTAATACCAAAGGCAAGTCTTCACATAGGTATAGAACAGAAAGTAAAATTTAATTGAGGTTCTGTGTAGTGTTTTCATGTTGAGAAGTAAAAATTGAGTTATGTGATAGATAACACTGCTCCAGGATTGAAGTTGGAAGTGTCTGTTACTTATTTCTCTCTTTAATTGTGTAATACTTTGAACTGAGGGACATTTACACTTTTCTAAAGTAGCAGCCCCAGTGTGTGGTGCATGTTTGTTGTATTGAGAAGGTTTTCCTTTGGTTTTGATCATGGTGTGTATGGCTAGGGTGATGTTCTTTTAGTGTATGAAACATAATTCCAGAGGTAAGATTGAGGGCTCCTTTCCTGTCCCTTGCACCATTTATAGAGGCACTAAGTTACATAAGAAATCTGTGACATTCTCATATGAAGTAAGAGATTAATATCTGAGCTAAAATACTGGTTTTTTAACTTCCTCCTTTCTTCAAACAAACTAGACATGCTTAGATTGTAATAATCAACTTGCTAAGAATAGGTTTGTTCAACAGTGCCATGATGTGGAGATTTACTTCTTCCTGAGATAGTTGTGTGGCTTTTAATTTTCACTCTAAAGTCTTACATTTGCATTGGAATAATCTGCATTTCTGTTACTGATGTTGATCGTGGACTTGCTTTGGGCAGACTTCTTGCTGGGTAAGTGTTGATGTGCAAGGATAATTTTATCATATGTGCTTGAATAGCAGGTTTTGGCAGCTTCCAAGTTTTGCCTGAACAATAAAATACAAACAATTTTAGTAAGTAGAATAATTTCTAAACTATGAACTAAATATGTATAACCACCTTGATAGCATACTCAGTTACAAGTTAATTTTACAGGAAGTAGAATTTTTCATTTCATTGTAAAACACAGTCCATCATAATTTGTATTACATCAGTATTGCAGGAAGAGAGAAAACATTCCAGGGTGCAGTCAGGAGATGATATCTCTTATGATATCACTGATATCACTGTGTTCTTGGAGCTGTAACCCTCTCTCTCAGAGGGGTCTATGCCATTAATTCTTAAGTGCAGCTGTTGTACTTCTGGACAATTACTGCTGTTGAGTAATGCTGTCAAAAAACAACGGTAACAAAACTTGCCTGAGTTTCAGTCTCATCTGTGCTATCCACTTTGTTGCAGACTCCCAGCATAAATGAATGTTAACAACACTTAAAAGCAGGACTGTTACTTACAAAGAAATAGTTTGTAGCAAACAGAGTTTCATCTTAAAGAACGCAGATGTGCTTTTGAATCTGTGAACGGGAACATCCTCATAATAAAGTGAGATGTAACTTTTTCCGCAAATATGTCACCAAGAGGTGAGATCTTGATTCTTCAGTAAATTAGAAAGATTTAAGACCTACTCTTAAGACTTACTCTTGCTCTTAGGTTAAATAAGTTGTAATATATAGCATGCACTGCAAAAGATAAAACATTCCTCTCGTGTACTGGTAAGTTTTTTCCATGCTGAATGTTTAACAATGATCTTTTCTGTTTCACTCTGTATAGTTATTGTGACAGCTTACCTTTCAGAAAGTCTGTTTACAAGTTCACTTGGCTGTTTACTTGTTTGAGCCTTTTGAGTGGATTTTCTCCTCTGTAAATAAGCTGGAGTAGTTGAGGTCATGTTTAAAACAAAAGCCCCACCCCAAGTTATTTTTTATGTATTTAACATTTTTCTCTATTTAACATAAACTAAAAAATCAAATAACTATCACTGCTGAAATATATTTAAGATTTTTTTGTAAATGAGGACAAATTAACTTTTTTGAGTTTGTTGTTTAATTTTTCTGTACAAATGGTATGCAGAGTTGTATTTTTGACACAGTGAAAGACTGGAGGGGGAATTGTAGACACATCAGACTCATAATCCTAATAATTTCGTGCATACTACTTTGATTTATAGTTTTACATTATTTAGAGAAGTAGCTAATTTATACTTCACCCTGTGTTTTTGTGTGCATTTTTTTTCCTGCACTATAGACAGAGGAGTGTGATATAAGTGACTTTAAAAGCTAGATGGTCAGCATTTTTTTTTTAATTAGGCTTTCCTTGAATTTGCATGTTACACAATTTGAGTGTAGAGCGGGAATTTTCTTCAGTACTTGTTTACATGAGGTAACAGTGAGCACTGAAAAAGTTGGTGCAGTAGTGCCCAATCTTAATGTTCTTCCATGTGGCACTGCAAAATTGTTTCCCAGTCATAAATGAAATGGAAGGTACTCCTCTCGTTAAGCACCAGAAAAGGTTAAAGCTTTTATGTATGAGGATGAAACTTGGCTACATGTTGGATTTGCTGATCTTGCTTTACAAGACCTATACACATGCACTGTTTAGCTACAATGCTACTAATTGATTATACTAGATTAAATTTGGCCTGATACATGTTAAGTGTGGATTTCTGCCCTTTAAAAGCCAGCCTGTGATTGTTAATTATTGCAATAACACACCATACTTACAGGAAGAACCAGCACTTTTATTTCTACGTAAGGCACAAGACTGAACAGTCTCTTTGTAATTCCTTAGGTTAAACTGATCTCTGCTTCCTCCAGGGCATCTGCATCTGCATCTAAATCCTGAAGACAAAGGCATGTTGTCGAGAAGAACAAAAACTATAAACAAGAATACTTTTGTGTAGATTATAATATTCTTGCAATCATTTTACCTTTTCTCTCTCCACATATTCTTGTATTTAATGTTCTGTAACTTTCACAGTTGTCAAGTTCCTCACTTTGTGAATTCTTATAAGAATCATAGGCTGAGATGTCTTCTGAATCACTGCCTAAAATAAATAAGTAAAAAAAAAAGTCTGAAATACTAGAAGTTTTTGTTTGTGTACATAGGTAATTGATTGGTTTCCAGCACCATAATTTCTGCGCCTTTTGGTGCCATTAACATGACTGCAAATTGAAAATAATTTTACAGGTGGGGATTTAACTATAAAGACTTGCTTTCAGCCCTTAAATATATCTGGGGTTTTTTGATGGTTGGTGTTTCCAGTCTCAGAACTGTTTGGGGTTTTGTTGTGGTTTTGGGTTTTTTTTTGGGGGAAAGATGGGGGTTTGGGTGTTTTTGTTGTCTGGTGCTTTTTTTTTTTTTTTTTAAATTAAGCTCTCCATCTCCGTGTCCTTGGGTTTTTAAAGGCTGAAATTCCTACAAGTTGAAGTGTTACAAGATGAACTTGCTTTGGACTCCATCCAGTTGAGTTTTGACTATCTCTGAGGATGGAGATGACATGGTCTCTTACAAACTTTTTCAGTGTTTGACTAGACCCAGAGTTAAATCTTTTCTTCATATCTAATGGCAAATTCTGTTGCAGCTTGTCTGTTGCCTCTTGGTTTGTCACTGAGACATCCAAAGTGAATTTGACTTGATGTCCTCTTCAGTCTTGTTTTAGGGCCTTGTGCTGTGCTAAGCAGTAAAATCTGTTAAAACTACAAAACAATTTTCATGCTGCTGAGACATGACAAGAATATATTTCTTAACAGGACTCAATAGTAGGCATAAGCACAGTTCTCACCTTTTATGCCTTCACTACTTACTCAGGTTAGTATCTGATAAATCAGTTGGTTTTCTCTGAACGAAGAGTGAACATGTTGCTGTTTTCTTTTCCTGGATGCTTGCATTTCTTTGAGCATGAAAAGAGAATAGGTCTAAGTACCTTAATAACAAGCTTCATGAACATATTATATTAATGTTTGAGCCATTAGTTGAGGAGGAAATATCAGATTTATTAATAGAAAGAACTGTACCTGTACCAGTTCTCTAAAAAGCTGGTAAGTAGAAGCAGACATTAAAAAATCACCCAGATGGAAAATAATCACCCCTTTAGTTAAAGAAGACATTTTGACAGAAAGACCCTGATGTAGCAGATTTCATGCCTGAAAGTAAAGGTCTTGGTTATCACATCTATAGATTGTAAAGCACTTTGAAATCCTATAATATTAAAATATGTTGCATAAAAATACTATCAATATGAGGGCTTATGTAGTTTCTTAGCAACTTTGAGCTATTAAGGTTTTAATTTTACTGCCTTTAGATGATTAGAGGAAGCTAGGTGAGTTTTATTTTTATTAACGTCTATTCTATAAAATAACATGCTTAGATTAATGTTATTGTACACTGCACATATTGTGTGATCCAGCTTTGGATAGCAATTTAATTTGCTAAAATTTCAAAACTCCTAAGTAATCCATGTAGAATTATTTTATCACACTGACTTTTCTGTAAACTAAACATTTCAGATTGACCCTTACACTTGAAATATATGTAGGTGTATCAGTATGCTCTCCTGGGCCTACTAGAATAGTTCATGACAATGATAATTTAAAATGTTTTCATTGCTAAACCCTTAGCAATAAGGCCAGTTTGGGATGCTGACATGCATTGCTGAATAGAGAACAATGACAAAGCTACTACTCTTAACACTATTAAAATAATTGACTTAAGCACCATAAGCATTACACTGGTCCACTGAGATGGCCCTCTTTTAATATGAATATAATGATAGTTTTGTCATTTTTCTGGTGGTTTGGTATATCACATACCTTATGGTGCTAGACTTGAAAACAGATCATCCTCTCATTTTACATGTATTAAAGACATAATTCAGTGTTTATCCAGAGTCCAGTATGAAGACATAACCAGTTTACATGCATGTATCTGTTCACTTAACTGTAGATAACCACATCTGTGACTACCCCAAAATACATAATACACTTACCCTTCCATACTTTCTTCATCAGCATTACATTTTTGATGTAATCTACACTGACATTGAGATGCAAGACCTTCAGCAGCATGTTTTTCTTCAGGTGAATGGAATCTCTGTTGCACCCAGAAGGCAATACAACTTTTAAAATAATACATTAACAATTTTTATGGGTTTTAATTCCTTTGTACACATCAAACAGGATAGTGGGAGCAATGGCATCATCTGCATATCACTTCTATATTGTTTTTACTTGCTATCAACTCTACAATTTATCTATTTACAACTCTTAACTGTAAAGCAGACTGGACAAAATATGTGCACTTTCATGTTTGTGAAGATTGAATTCAAGACGAGTTTTCATGTTGCTTTGAGATGGATTAGTGTATATAATTAATATATCTCAGTGCCTTAAAATTAAATATTTTTGTAGGCAAGCAATTGCTTGTAGGTTTTTGCTTTCTGAACAAATAATGAAGGCAGCCTAGTAAACACAGATAAGGCCTTCTTGAGAGAAGCAACATATTTTACGAACTTAAAAAATGTTTGAGAGTCATTCCTTAAATTTTTATTTTGGAAACCAATTGAGCAATGTTGTGATGCTGTAGTATCTCAAAAGCTGAGCCATCATTCTGTGCCAAGACTGAAGAGAAAAATGTTTTGTGATTTCAAAGCTGAATAAGATAAGTTTGAATAAGATAAGTTTGAAAAAAAAAGAAAAAGGGAGTATGGAAACAGTTCTCATCCCATTACCTTGAATGAATGCTTGTTTGCTAGCAGTCTTCCTTTTCCTAGAGGTTCCATTTGTCTTCTGGAAGTTGATTCAGCTCTCTTTGGTAACCTTAATTGGTTAGGGGTAACCATTTTATATTTCTAATCTAATTGAGATGATTAACCCTATGAAACACTCCCTAAGAGGGCAGGGATGGTATCTAGAATTGTTTCACAAAGTTTTCATGGCTCATGGGGCAAATGTCTGCATCCCCCCCCCAACCCCCCTTTTTCTTGTTTAATTAAAAATATCACACAAATATTCTCAATTTTTTACTGGCACTGTACTTTGGCTAGTTACTCATATCTGGAATTTGTGTGGTTGCAGTACACAGAGGTATGATTTTGTTCCTAGTGAAATTGATGGTAGAGTTTTGGCTTCAGGAAATACTTAGAGGTCCATGTGACCCTGAAAGATAGGAATGCCAGGCTGGAAGGAATTATTGGGTATGTAGTTCTAGAATTCTTTAAAACTTTTATGCTGAAAATATTTCCATGGCTTTCAGAGATTCTAGACATCTCAGTGTTCTATATTCAGCAAATTATTGTAGGTAAATTAAAAAAAAAAAACAACACCAAAAACTGCAATAGCTGTTTCAATGTTTTCACTTACATGTGAAGACAAATATTGCACTTAGCACTTTTTAAAGACAACTGATTTGTCTGTGGGATTACATCAGTTGTCTGACTTGCTTCTTCCTTGTTCTTGTGAACAAATGCAGTTCCAATACCTCTTCCTTCTGGAGGACCAGCAGGACTTGAAACTTCTGAGCTCTGTAGAATGTAACCACAGCATAGATACTTCTAGTATATGGTCATTGCATTACAAATAAATGACTTATACAAGCCAGTGTTTTCTGAGTGGCTCTAACTTGCGATTCAGAGAAAAATATTTTATAAAACCTTGACTATGAAAGCATTTGGTAGATTTGTAGAAGGCCATAAGATTTTTTTAAATGTGTTTATGATCCAGGACAAAAGTTTACCATAATTAGCAATAAATTCCATTTTCTATAGAACAGGAGTGTTTGGTCTTCTAGTAATTCTGTATTTTAAGAATCTTGGGCAAACCAAGTAATATTTCTTCCAACTAAATGATACTGATTAATTCTAAAATCAAACACAGCTTTGCAAAAGTTAAAGTAGCTGCTCATATTTTACTATTTTGAAAGAAATGCTTTTGAAGCTGAGATTAAGAGTATTCGGTGTAACTGTGTTCTTGTACTTAGGTTTCTAAGTGAAATTCTAATTAGTGAAATTTCTAATTAGTGAAATATTACCAAGCTAATAATTCAAGAGCAAAAACCCCAACATTTTCTTGAAGTAACATGGCTCTTAATAGAGAGAACAATAGTGCTGCCACACTGAGGTTCTAGAGACTTGCATCAATAAACCAGAATAATATAGTTTTTAAATAATAAAACTTGCTGAGTTACCTCACAAAGACAATATGATGAATGGGCAGATTCATAGGAAGTAATCAAAGATGACAAGTTGGATTTGCTGTCATCAGTTTGTTCTTGGATGTCATCCAGCAGCATGCCAAGTCTAAATATTTCCCCTTCCACCTTTCTAAATCCAATTGCAATACACAGTTAGTGAGACTTGTATAAAGATTCTCTGTTTCTTACTGTGATAACCACATGGGGCATTACCATACACTTCCCATAGGAAAAAGTAAATTAATGGAGTTCACTGAGTCCCTTTTAAGAACCTGAGTTAATAAATGAGATATCCTTGTTATAACTAGGATATGTGAAGCCCAAGATTAATTTTGGCCAAATCACTTCTAGCTTACAATATATAACATTAAGATAATGTTTTCACTTCAGAAAAATTCAAATGGATAAATTAAGTAGTGGTTGTAAGATGCTACAAATATGGAAAAATACCTGATGTACTACTTAGCACTTCTAACCTTTCAGGATCGAACTCTCCGACATTGATAGACTTGTCCTTGTAGTTCTGCAGCTGTAAATGACGGTGTTGTTCTCTAGCTGTTAAGTAATTCCTTTCCAAGGCATCAAGGTGTCTTTTCAATTGATTTAATGCCTTCACCAAATAAGAAATAATTGAATTGCAAATGCTGTTATGATTTACCAAGCCACAGTGATAGCTGCTTATGCTGTGTGAGCCAGATGCTATTTGCAGTGATGCTGGTTAGAATTTCCCTACTGCTCTGAATTGGACCAGTACTGCATCTTCTGTGTCCAGTTAGTGCTCTGTGCTGTTCTAATATGTGCAAGTAAAATATTTAACTTCTGAACTGGTATCTTAGATATCAAAATTCATAACTTATGTGGCAACTTAAGGCCTTTCACAAATAGTTTTGAGTTCTAATCCTTAAAACAGATTTAGCAATTCAGCTGCCTACTATATGCCTTCATTTATGCCTCTTAAACTCATTATTTCAGTCTGGTATTGAGAAAGTGTACTTTTAAACATCTGTTTGAGGAAAACATGACAGTATTTTGATAAAAAATTGTGAGTCTACAGCTATTTCAAGTGCATTTCAGATGATAACTGAAAACATAATTTACCGGATAGTTGTCTTGTAAAAAGAATGTCTCTTGGGTCATATGCTTAGAGAAGTCTTCCACCTTCAAGACAAAATATTACGCTTTTATTTGGGATTTTAAAGGCTTATGCCAAATTAATACAGGATTTGAGCATCACTGCAAAGTATATATTGAAAGAGAGTTCTTTACTTCCTTTATCAGTTGATCTGTCAGATCCTTTAGCATTTGGGACATCTTTTCTCCTAGTGTGAGCTCTGGCAGAAAATTGGAAGGATTTAGACAGTGTGCTTCTACTGGTAATGCTGATGCTGTTGATCCACACTGTAATCCTAAAGAATACAAGATAATATAAATCAATTGGAATGTCTGCCCAAAATGTCTGCTCAAAAGTGCTATCAAATTACATAATTTGCACAGTTACTGTAGTTTTATTTACTTGCTGTATACAAACCATATGTAGATTGTGGAAGGATAGGAGCATGTAATGCAAAGACTTCAGAGGATGTCCCAGTGTCTCCTGAGTTAATGTCAATGCCATTTGAAAAATGTAATTGAGGAAGTACCTGTTAAAATGGGAACTTTGGTTACAGAAATAATGTAAAGAACACTAGTGGACATAAACAAAAATTTTAGAAATAATTAAGAATGCATAGGACAAATTATTAATAATTATGTCTACAATAGCAGTACTGTGTAATTTTCTGTTTATAACTTGATATATGTATAGTGTCTCACTAAGTAAGTAATTAAATATTTCCAACTCTATGTTGTGAAAATACAAAGAGGTTTTGTATAAGTGGGAAGTACAATATGAAGGTGACAGTATTTTTGGAGAATAATTATAGTCCTTGAGGTAAAGAAGAATGAATTAAATACACAAAAAAATCTGTTTTGTGATACTTACCTTAGGATTCAATCTCATATGGTCAGTATGTTTCTGGGTGTCAGCATGATGTGTAAGCATCTTGTTTGCAGCCGGGAAATAGAGGAAAAACAATTAAAAATTGTATCTCAAATTACTTACAAAGATGTAAATCTAGAAATGGACTTAAGCCTCTGTATAGTGCTCTGAGCGAACTGCATGTCAGGGCATGAATTTGCAAAGTGATTATCTAATTAATAACAAACTTGAGACAAAATTTACCAACTCAAGAGCGTAATTAAATATTTGGTAATGGAAGTTCCATATAAATTCAGTCCCACAGAATTTTGTGAAAGCAATTGTTTGCTAAAGTGATATACTTATTGGTACCTATAGACTGCCTGCATGAACTAGTCATGTTAGATTTTACTGGACACAGAAAATATATTATTCTGGTAAATGTTACTCTACCAAGTATTAAGAATTGCTTAAAACATCTTAATTACCGCCAGCTGTTGCAACAGTTCTGGACTCATTTCTTCTTGATTCTCGATGTGAGCAGAATTGAAGTACTTATTTTCTAGAATGTTGTTCACTTTTAGTGATTTACTTAGCAAAATAGGGAAGGATTTTGGTTGTTCAATTGTAGGAACTGAGTTAATATTGTCACTTCTTTTTGGTACTTTAACTTCTGAAGCAGCTTTGGAGAAGTCAGCAAGGCAATAGTGAGCTTGACCTTGGTCATATTTGAGCTCGTGAGGTGAAACTGTTTTCTTAAGCAGGTCTTTCTCTTCTTTCATGTTTTGAAAGATGTGTGTATCTTCATTTTCATAGATCAATTGTGAATTGTCTTGTCTGCCCACACGCTTACCAGTAGAAGAAATAGGTTTCTTTGAGACACATCTATTTTCATGTAGAGAATTTTGATTTTTATCACCAGTGTTTACTTTCTCCTGCATTTCTGAGTAGTCCTCTTCAAAGTTGGCTGCCTGTTGTTCATGCACTGCAGGGCCTTGGGCGTGTTCTGAAGGCTCAGGTTTGTTCACAGTGTCATTGATACTTTCAGTAATGGATGTCTCTGGTATTGTCTCGTATTCAATTAACTGGTGTGTGCTTATTAATTCTCCTTTAGAAAAATAATGCAGAAAGACATTGGACATTTTTGAGTTAGGTGGATGTTCTTTGCCATCTGGTTCACTAAAACCACCAACACGTAATTCCTCCTTAAAGGAGGCTTCTCTTCCAGGCGTTTCAACTGAAGCTGCTGTTAATCCTGTGGCACCTCTAAAGTGACTGGGGAATTCTTCAAGCTGTGGATGAGTTTCATATTTTGCTGTTGCTTTTATGTTGTTATCTTCAGAACAGGCTAAGTTTAAAATACCAGAAATAGCTTTTCCACAAGTGCAGTCATTCAAATTATCTGAATTACTGTATTTACAGGTTATTCCTATGTCTCCATCGTAAGGTAAGTCATCTTGTTCCTCCTCCGTTGCATCTGTGATACAACCTAATTCATCTGAAAACGAACTGTTCATCTCAGTTTTCATACAGTCTGACAGTTCATACTTTTTTGTAGTCTCCATATCCAGTTTATGTAGAATACCATTGCTTCTTCAATTTTTGATAGAGCGTTTATTATTACATGGACCAAAATCTGTAACGTATGAGTAGTAATTATTTTATGCACTTAAATACTTAATACACTTAAAATAAATTTGAGAATGAGATATATTTGTCTTGTACCTACTGTAGATCTTTCAGAACCATCCCCCTGACAAATGCCAAAAGCAATGGGAAAAGAATTGAGCTCAGTGCAAGGTAACTGTGCTTGTTAATCCCTCCGTTAATGGGGCCAATGGTGGTACGAGAATTTAACCTCAGTTAAAAACCAAAGAAGTAACAAAATAAAATTTCTCACACTTCACCTCCCCACCATCATGTGTTTTTTCAACCTCTACCCCAGAGAAAAATCGCTAAACTTCTGAAAATCTATTTCTCATCCCCTTTAATCAGATAAAATGCAATTAATTGACGCTGAAGTAATGTGCACTCTTGTCAGCTTCATAAAATAAGATGCTTCCCCCGCGCTGCAGTCAGTCTAAGCGGAAAGAAGCGAACTTACAGCAGCAGTTCCTATGGGCGGTAGCACAGCTGCTCTTTGGTGCGCTGCGGGTAGGGAAGCTGTAGCGACAGCTCCCACGGAGCTGTTGTGCGGGGGTTTGGGCTCAGCTGCCCTTGCGCTCTGGGGGGGACAGGGCCGAGCGCTGTTCCCTACAGGTGCCTGGGGAGCGGTGCGGGGCCCGCGGGGACGCCAGGTGTGCGGCGGGCGCTGCGGTGTCCGCTTACCCCCGGTAACCCGAGCGCGGCTGCCGGGCGGACCCTGCCCTGGGGCGGGGGGGACACAGAGTGCCATGGCCGGGCTGCGGTGCCATGGGGG
>NW_009970724.1:13107627-13108837 GCF_000747805.2 Chaetura pelagica
CTCGATCGCCGAGCCCTTCTGAGCGGCCCGAGGGGCTGGGGACTAAGCTCACCGTGCGGGGGGCTTTGGAAGGCCGCTCTTGGTGTCTGAGGCCGAGTGTTTTGACTTTAAGGGGTACTTCTGTCAGTCGTCAGCTTCACATATTTGGAAACGAAAGCGAGACATGGCCATTCAGCCATCCTTTATTGTTTGTATGGTATGGAAAGATCACCCTGTTTCTCTGCGTTAGTAGAAGAAGATATTACATCGGATATCTTTAATCAACTGTGCTGTGCTTAGCAAGATAGATATGGGCAATAAATAGTAAATATAGTCTTAAAGGGGGGGAATGAAACAGGCTTATTAATGTGACATGAAAAAAAGAGCTGCGAGCATACTGTGAAGAGTGAAGTACACAGGGAAAAAGCTCCAAACTTAATGAATTGGAGTTAACATTATGTTATGTCGTATCTGACCTCAAATTATACCACACCTAGTCTTAGTTACCTACGAGACTAGAGCCTTTGCTGGTCTAGTTCCTACCATTGTTTTTCTTATCCAGTTTTTGAATGGAGGAGCATAGTTATTCAGCAATCCTTTATTTCTTTGTTGACCTGTTTGAAAAGATACAGATTATACCCCACCTTAAAGTTGCAGCCTTCCTTTAGCCTTAGAAGCTTTTTTAGCCGAATGCGCTGTTGTTAGATTCTTGCCAGCAGGCTGCAGGGTGCCTGCATCCTGGGTTGCCATGGAGAGCTGCGCAGCCATCTCAGAATTTGGAAGAACGTGCTCAGTCTTGCAGCTCAAAAAAATCAGTTAAGAGATTCCAGGCCCTTCTTAAATGTTGTCTGAAAACTCTAATACATTTTGTTTAAGTAATAATTTTTTAGAGCTGAAAATCTCAACAAAAGGGCTTCCTCACAATGCGGTCCTTCTAAATTCTTTGCTTGTATATTGTATTGTACATTTTAACTAATTTGTAGGCCTGTACCGATGTTCCTTTTTACTTGTCCCATTAATGATTTCCTAGACTTTTGAACTGTGATTTTACATCTGTCTTTGGCAGGAAGGACTTTATACTTGCAGTTACTTCCTTGAAAAGCTAAGACAAAACTGGCCTGTAACGTACGACAGGCCTAGGAGAAACCTGTGTGGGTCTTGTCCATTGCTTTGTTTAGAACGCTGTTATTTAAATACTTTTGTAAGTCTTTCAAGCAGTTTAAAACTACTT
>NW_009970724.1:13108897-13117699 GCF_000747805.2 Chaetura pelagica
TAAATTTTTGAAAAGGTATTCATACCCATTTTACTGTTTTGTTCTTGTGCTTTCATTGTCACTTGGCTTAATTTATTAAATTTTTTAGTTTTTTCTGTGAGATATGTAGAGACAACAGTTCTTTCTGCAGTTAGATTTTCTTTTGGTAGTCTGCAACCCAGTCTGTTCTAGTATTAATTTTTTGGCATGTGCCAGAGAACAGCAACTGAGTTTTGAAAATAGGTCTTCAGTTCCACATCCATAATATGATTTGGGGAGCAGCTTGGCTCCCTTTTAGTTAGGAAGGGAAATTTTTATTAAGCAATGGGTGGTTTTTCTAAAAATAAATGCTTTCTGTCCATAGTTTTAACTATTGAACACGTGGAGAGTTTTTCGTGTTTTACAATTTATCTGGATTCTTCTGTTTTGCTTGAAACAGGATAATTTTTAGTTTATCCTAGTTATCCACTTTTAAAATTTAATAGCAAAAATATTTGTTCCTTATCTCTTTTTGTCATTTAGGGTTTTTGTAGCAGTTGTGTGATTAATGTCAAGATGCCTCTTGGCATCAAATTTGGCAGTGTTTGAAGAATATCCTTTTTGTTCATATAATAGAACTTTGGTGTATTATACAACTTTTGCTAATAGCAATGAAAACCTATAATGCAGCTGAATTACAGGGACTATGAGCCATACATTATCTACAAAGAAACCTCTCTAAATCATTCTTATTTCTTTACTATTTCAGTTTTTCTACTGTTAGGAATTTTGTTCCTTGCATGCAACACTTTGGTGCCTGCACTGTACCTAGAGATCTTTCGTTAGTGGACAGAATATTTTGTTGTGACCACTTGAATTTGTGTGATGATGTGTACATAGAGTGGATAAATCTGTGGATGGTGGAGGCATAATGGAGTCCAGTGTTCATCACAGAGACCAAAAGAAAATGCATTGACCAGCTTCTGAATACATTTGCATCTGCATCCCAAAGTTAGAATAAGTATGCAAAGTAGTTTACAACTTTGCATCTCAAGAAATACTGTTTTTCTTAAATCTACATGGGGGTTATGGCAAAAATAAACTGTGTCTGTGTCTGTAGGAGCCAAACAATAAGAAAGAATGTGTTGTTCTTACTATAGTATGTGTTCATTGCACAGATTTGCAGTTTTTACAGGTTGTAGCCATATGTTGTACAGCTGTAGATTCACAATTGCAAAGGCATAGTTAATATTTGCTGTTAATTCTTCCGAACTGAGTGGCATAGGTTATGCACCAGGCATGGCTGCTGGCCTTAAACTCGTCATGGATCATTTTGGTTGTGTAATGCAGGTTCTATGAGAGCTCCATCTACTCCAGCTTGCTGGAGTGTTGAATTCCTACTTAACCTCTGAGTGTGACAGTGTGAAATAGAAAATTTGATACACCAGCTGTATCATTCCACTTAAGTTGCTGATGTGTTTTTCTAAGAATATATGTTTTTTTAATTTTAGAATCTTAAGGTTAATCTTTGTCTTTCTCTGCAAGATACTTGTGTGATTTGCCTGTTTGCTTAGTTACCAGCATCTCTTTTTAGAAGATCTTACATGACAAGAAGGAGCTGAGCTAAACAGAACATTTATTGAAGAGATTTGTGATCAACTTGCTCTGTCAGCTTGAGTGCAAGTCGTCAGCATTTTGTGCTGAAGGAGCAAGGTTCAAATTTATGTTCAGAACTTGGTAACAAAACTCTGAATGATTTTTCTGGGTAATCTGATTTCAACTTATGCTAAGAGTAAAAGGATCACAAGTTATTACTTTACTGTGAAACATCACTGAAGTCTGTTGTGGCATTTAAGCACTTGAAAATTGCAGATCTCTTGAGTTGTTGGATGCTTGGAAAGAACGCAGCACAGTATTTGTTTTCAGCCTCTGAGTGAAAATATGCAAAAATTTATAATTCATTCTGATAAAAAAATAATTAAGGAATCCTAATACCTTGATGTATCAAATATGTGAAAAATTCTGAGCTATTATGACTTTAAGACAAAAGGAGGATGTTCTACTATCTTCATGTATCTGAAATCCTAATCTTGTTGCATTTAGAGTTTTCAGTGTCTTATTAATCTTATTATGGGGATATTAGTTATATTCTGCTGGCACTTCATGATCTCTTTCTTTCTTATTTTGTCACAGTGTGGAATTTCCTTACTTCAGGATTTAAATAGATGGCTTACATAAACTATCTGCTGGAATATCCTTATAATAAAAATGCTTGTGGTCACTTAGCTACACCCAGTTCTTTAATTTGCACAGGATCGAAGACAGGGGAGTCCTGGTTTCTTCCATGATTTTTCTTCAGAGTGAGCTTTATTCAGGTCTTAGCATATATATATGCCGATTCAGTCCACTGATGTTAATGGAAGATCAAGTTGTACTTTCTTTGAATGTCAACCATTAGACCTTTCTGAGAACACAATAGTTTTATGAAAAATACTGAGTAAGTGCAAGTGAGGTAGAGTTTCACTTTTTAAAGCATTGTTATATGGAATTCCATTCAGTATTTAACATCACTATTTTAACTTTTTTTTTTTCATTTCATTCTAAAAATTTGTAGAAATAAGTGGACTTTTATACAATTTCAGAGAATCAAGTTAAAAGTAGTTTAGAATTTAGTAAGGAATTCAGTCTTAGAATGCTATGCCATGCAAACCCTAAGCTTCTATATCTATACAGCTTCTAGAGAAATTTATTTTAATAGAATAGAATGCTAAGTGACTTTATCTAAAAATGGACTTACCTCTGTCAAACACTTAATTGAGGCCAAGTTAGGTTTTTGCAGATAGTTTAATTGAAGATCCTTTAGCTGTCTATAGACAGGGCGGATGAGCCCTGTCTCACCATTTTCTCCTAATAAAGAGTTTGTAAAGAGCATAAGTTGTCTATTGTGGGGTATAAACTGACTGCCACATTTGATTGCCTAACCTCTGCCTTGCTTTATTTGATTTCAGGGGTGGTGATATTGGTTTCATACTGCTGTGTAATTAGTAACACCAATTTAATTTTCTTCTTTGGAAGGAGCCTCAGTCTTTCTTCTGTGTGCTTTTTTTTGCTTTCTTGAAATTACAATGAAGCTAGTACTTCCTGCATTTGATAGCTGGAGTAGTTAAATTGTGCTTTTTAAAGCTGTGTGTGCAACTTCAGTTTTCAGTTTTTACTTTCCTAAAAGACAGCTCTTTAACATGGATACAGACTTTATATTGTTTAGAAATGTGGAAAGAACAAATGTGGAGAGTCTACTTTGCATTAATACAGATTTTTTCTCCTAGTATGAATCAAGTGCTTTTTTTTCATGTTACGTGAAGTTTTAATAAAAAATGCAAGTTGAGGAGAAAGCCCATGTTAGATATGCCAATAAAGCAGACCTCCTGATTTCTGTTCACTAGGCTTTTCTGCAGCAGTGCTCTGACTCTGTTCCATATTGATCACCAGTTTGAGAAAGGTTTGGTTACACAGAGATGTTCTGAATAGTTAAGGTGCATCAACTGAAAGAGCAAGGCTTAGTCTGATCTACTGTAATCCTTCCAAGGCCAGCTTATGCCTGAAAGACACTGTCTGTAGAAGGGTTCATCAATTGCCACCTCCTGAATTTTGAATTCACCACTCTAATTAATATGCTTTAAGTTTGTTTACTGGTTATATGTGGGCATGGCTGAAGGCATAACTTGACATCCTAATGAGTTTCAGGTGAAGGAAGTGAGGTGTGAAGACCAGACCCAGTAATTTTTGTTGGATCTGTGATCATGATGAGTTAGCCAACTCGGGTGTGTCTGTCACCCTCCCAAGACACGGAATGTGCAGTATGGCCTGTAAGGAGGGAAGGAGGCTGTAATGAATGGTTCAAGCTGGTGTAATGGTTCCAGCTGGAGGGAGATGGTCATGGGAGGGACATGGGTCAAAGGATGAGGTTAAGTGTGAGGACAAAAGTGTAGCTCGGATAAAATGGAGTTATAAACAGCTGATGTGAAATGTACTGCTAAAATTAACTTATATTTAAATAAACACAGTCATTCTGATGTACTTATAAATATAACTTTTTTCTTTAATTTGGCTTTTTATTTTTGAAAAAGCTTCTTAAAACACATTGTTCAGTTAGTTACAATTACAGTATAAGTATACAAGCAAATTACCACAGTGATTATTTAATGATCTGTGCCAATTCCCAGAGTATACACTTTTTTAGTTTGTGGCATATAATAATATGCACGAGTATATCCATCTGTGGAAGAGAACCTTGAATTCCCTTGCATTTGCTGTGCACCAGGAATGCTCAGGGGCCATTGTTGTAGACTGGGTGTCTTTCAGCTGTCTGCTTGTATGAGGTATCCCATTTGAGGCTTGGACAAACTTCCGGACATTAAGTGCTTGTAACACAGTCTTCCCAGCATGTGGGTTGCAATGGTATTGTAAACTGTATGTGTCACACTTTATAATTGCAAAAATACACCCACACCTACCTGTTGATGCCAGATAATTCTAATGATAAGCATGGAAGGGCAAAATAGTTGTTTGCCTGGAAGAATGTGGATGGTTTGTTGGAGGGATGCTGTGAAGGTAGAGTATGTTAGGAAACAAGAGTCTTCAAAGCTGGTACCTGATAAAACTAATGAGAGGAAAAGGCATTGCCTTCATGGACAGTTGAAAATAGAGGGTTGCATTTTCTTCTGGTGACAGCTTTAAATCTGAGCCTTGCACTGATCTTCTGACATCTCTGCAGTCTCTTAATGAAATATACATTTGTGAATTACATGACTGTATGTTTACTTGCAAAGAAAGGTAATGTTAGTTCTGAGCAATAAATATGTCAACTCCTCTACTAAAAATATACTTAAAAGTGGGTAAACTTTTGATAACAGTTGCTTTCCTGTTACTCTTTTCCCTGCCAGCCTAAACATGTCTAAGGCCTAAATGCCAGCAGCTGCATTCGCTTTGAAACAGAGTTTGGAGCTCCTATTACAATTCTGCAGCCTTTTTGAATATTAAGCCAGTGTAAAAAAACCTAAACAAACCCAAAACTCCTAGCCCACATACCTCCTATTTTCTTTTGAGAGCAGGGAGGCGAAAGGGGAATAGAGCTTAAACCTCTGCTGTGCTCATAATGTTCTGAGTGGGCTGATGTCCAGAATGGGTGATCTCCAAATGTTTTTGTGTCAGCCAGTTCTGACTAGTGTTGGACTTCAGCAAACTTGTCAGGGTTTCAGCAGTACTGTTTACATGTAAAGCAGTTTGTGATCTGTTTAATATTATACCTTTAATTCTGTAGACTTTGTGACTTCATGAGGCTAAAGAATACTAACAAGGGTAAATTACTCAAAGTTTCCAACAGAAAAGAGAGTGCTGTTTTTTTTAAGCTTTCTTTGCTTTCTCGCTTGTGCTGTATATATGTGGAAGGCTTTGGCTCTGACTTTCAGTTCTTGATTGATGCTTCCTGCTTGGTAGGAGTAGTGTTATGCTTTTACATCAGCTGCAGATGGTTATGAGTTATTAACTGACTATGAGACTTCAAGCCAAGCATCTTGTGTTCCCTTTGCAGAAACGCAGCTGAACGGAGCTTAAAGGGCCAGAGATGAAAGAACTTGAACATGTTTCTGAAGGTTTAAGATGTGTCTGATGGTGGCCTCCTTACCTTAGTAAAAAAGAAGAGTTTTTCAATTGAAGCTTAGAATATTTGTGCTCCAACTTTATTAATATACTAACTGGAATGGTGTTCTGACAACAGTTCTTCACAGGGAAGTACTTACTTACCCTGCTACAGAACAGTGTTGTTTTCTCTACTGATAATGCAACCCAATGGAGGAAAGTAATGTTTTGATAGGGATGCCTGAAGATCGCTCCTTTCATGTGCGATACAGGTAAGACTGTAATAATTTAGTATGGATAAGTGCTGTTAATATTAGAAAACTAAACAAGTTGCAACAAATAGTCTAGTGTCTCTGTTACTAATGTTATTGAAACAAAGCTAAACCCATATTTTTTGCTTTTCTTTATCTTTCTGAACAATGAAAACTCACTTTTGTTCTGTTGTAAATTGCATTAGTGTAATTACATGAGTGTCTAACATTGGAACTGTGTGTGTTTGCAGAATAATACATGAATGTCTGTATTTTTATTTTTGGTAGCATGATATGAGGTATGATCCCTGCATGGTAATACCTGCTTGCTCTCCTTTTAACCTGTGGGCTCCATATGCAATTGTTGAGTTTTGTCTGCTGAAGCTCTCTGTGCTTGTTCTCATTACTGCTTCTATCAGTGATAGATTTTTAGGTGCACTGTCACATAGAGCAATGTTTTCCTTGCTTCAAATGAGAAGCTTTTATTAACACATGGAAATGATTTGCTACCTTGGACTAAAAATCTACTTTTACTGCAAGTTAGGAGGAAATATTATTTCCCTTCTGATAGCTTTAATAATTTTTATTCTGGAATCCCCTTTACAGACATGGGGCAGTATGTTAATACTGCAGACTCCCTCTAATGAATCTGAACAACAGAGGCATTGTGTGGTGTGTGGTGTTTGGATGGCTGGTATTTGGAAGGGTAAATCTTGCAGCACATTCAATAGGAAGGGACCCAGGAACATTGCAATGATTGTACTGAAAATAAATAAAAAGCATGATTCTTAGTGTGTACTTTCCCCACTCTCCCCTTGCCATCCTTACTTTGGAAGCCTTTTTCTCGCTAACTAAACTAAAGCACTACCCTTATTTGTAAGACAGCAAATGTGACAGCTTAATGTGAATTCTGGAAAAGTTCTGAAAGTGTTAGCTTGGTCTGCACTTCCATTTAATGTGCAACATTTGTTTTGGGTAGCAGTGCAGTCGGCAGGAGGAGCTTTTTCATGGTCAGTGGGGAGATAATTAGCAAGTAAACTGATTCACTTTCTGGTCTCTTTTTTTAAAATTTGTTTTGCTAGATTCTTTATATGGTGACTTTGACAGAGGAATCTTGGAAGTGTGTGAGCGTGGTATTTCTTCTGTGCTGTCTTTCTTGAATGCATCTAACTCCCAGGATTCCTGTGAAATGCCTACCTATGCTGTTGCTGATGCTTTTGGTCTTCCGCAGACAACTGTAGAAGATCCTTGTGCTCTTTCTTTAATAAAAGCAGGAGCAGTTCAGGGTACTATTATAGAAGTAAATGGAAGGAGAAGGTGGCATAGCCAGTTGTCTGTTTTAAATTGACAAGCCAAAAATAACTTTAGAGGTATTGTCAAGCACAGTCAGGAAAAAATGTATTACCTACTTTATACTGTATTTCAATACAGGATTGAATGACACGAATTAATACTAAAAATATTAATGACCTTATTAAACCTTTCTGTAATAACTGTAATCTGATGAATATTTAAAAACCATCCAAGCGTAATTATTTTTAAGTTTTAAAAAATGTTAAAATTTTCTAAAACTTAGATAAGCTGCAAATTCATTCAGTATATTGAACTGGAATTTCATTATTATCTAATTTAGTATCAATACTTTAAAAATATTTTATCTGATTGTAGTTTAAAATCGAATGCAGGAAGGAGTAGGTCATAAATTACTGGGAGAGGTGGTGGTGTTTATCAGTTTTTAAATTTTTTTAACCACAGGTATTGTCCCAACCTCATTTGGCTCTTAGACTTTCCTTCCCACTGCAATTTCAATAGAACTGGCTTTAAAAAGAAGCTGGTGGCCTGTTCCTAAGGACAGGCTTTATTATGAGCTGTTTCTTACTGTGCAAGCTCTTTCCTTCTCCCCACTGTAGCTGACCAGCATCACTTCAGCAACTATAAAAAGGCTTATGCTGGTGGAAGGAAGCAGTTGTTTAGTAACTGAAAATAAGATGCTGACATTAATAAATGGGACTAATAAGTCGTTTATAGAGAAAATATTTACAGAACCTGTTTGTCTTGGCCTGCTAAATTCATACACCTAAAACTTGTAACTGCTTTTATCTTGACTGCAGAAAAAATAACCCAGAATTCAGGTGTGTGGTTTCTTTGTGTATGTTTGTGTGTTGTTTTCTTTCTAAGTTTGACATCAGGCTTAGTTTGATAAAGCACAATGTTGCAGTGGTGGTGTAGTTCAGTTTGGGGTGGTCATTTTGGTGATACTGCTTCTGCGTTAGATATTCCTCTTCCCAAGAAGAGGGGCAGGAGTCAGGAACAGTATGTAATCTTTACTAATGCCACAGCATCCTATAATAATTTTATGCATCTGAATCAAAGGATACAATAGGTTTTGTGTCTAGGTATGTTATGTGTATCAATCAACATGTTTAATGGAAAACTACAAGGCAGCCCTGTTCCTCCTCAATAGCAAAAAATCCTCTTAGTGGGAACTAAACAAAGTAAAACTAAACTAACTGGGTTTAGAGACTGTAGTAATCAATGGGTCTACTTGCCTTCTTCTATTGTGTTGTTTCTTACCAGTTTTCTCTTCCTTATTTTAAGATGAGAACAGCTGAAGGAAGGAAGACTCCAAAATGGGAGGCTAGGGTAGAGGCAGATGAATATAGGGTTTCTATTCTTATAAAGGTTTGAAAGGGAATGTGAAGAGGGTGGGAGAAGAATGAGAATAGGGGGCGCAAGGGGAGAGAAGGAAACGGGCCGGGGGGAAAAAGGGAGCCAGGCAAGGTAAAAAGTTTACAGGCATAGATAAGGATGAGGTAGTTTTACAAATGAGAAATTATTCAGGAGATGCCAACCTTCCAGAGAACAGGTCCAGGCAGCTATAAACAGAATAACAAAATGAAACCCTGTATGAGTATTTCCACAGTAATATATTTAAGAACATGATCCTGTTTAGCAG
>NW_009970724.1:13117839-13143868 GCF_000747805.2 Chaetura pelagica
AGGAATGGAATTTCATTAGGAGTACACAGATGAATGGGCCTTGTTCTCATCTCATTTCTGCGGATTCAATGTGTCTTTTGTTAAGCCATTGGGTGTTGAATAAGTAAGTAATTCAATTCAGCCCTGGGAACAGAGAAAGTAATTTCATATTCTCCTTGTAACTAGTTCATGACTTCCTAAAACATTGATAACCTAGTCTAGTCTGCCGACATGCTATTTCACCATTAGTAGTGACAATTTAAACATTCCTAAGAGGTGATTGTTTTTTGACTGGGGAACACCTACGTAAATCCTTAAAAGAAGAAATAGAAAGAAGAAAGAAATAAATTGTGTTATTTTTCATAATGGTCCTTTAAGTAATGGAGGGAAAAAAAACCCAAATAAACCAAAACCAGACCTCTTCTGAGTCCAGTTTTGGTACTTGATGGATAAGACTAGCTAACTTGTAAAATAATTATTTCATAGCTCTTATGCAAGGTGAATAAAATATTCATATGGCATAGAGGCAACTTTGGAAACAAACCCTTTCATTTTCTCTTTCTTTTGGCTTTTATAGCTTATTTAGACTTGGAAATTTTAGAAGGTCAGTAAGAATGGATCCAAATGGAATAATAGCTTTAGTTTATTGTACAAATTCTAGCAAACTGTTAACACAATTTTCTAGAGTTGCACTCAAGAGCAGTCAATTTTGCTTTCTTTTTTACTTAACCAATTACTAATTGTCATTCTTACTTATTTCCTGTAATTCTGGTTGAATTGGAACACCGTACTTAGGACATAATTATAAGGGTGTAGGCTTTAGCTTCAGAGATATTAATGTTCTGTATGAAAAAAACCAAATCTTTCATTTTTAGAAGTTATATTAAGTCTGGATGCAAAGTCAAAAGATTGTGTTTCAAGTTCATTGATGAAATAAATGGAAATGCTGCCTTGGCATTGGGCAGTCTTTGGCATAGTGTGAAATTAATTGAATGCAATATATCAGGAAAATGGCTGGTCCACAGCATACTCTGATACTGTCTTTTTGCCTTTTTAAACTGTGCCTTTTCTTCATTGATTAGATGGCTGATGCATCACAGTTGCAAATCAAAACATAAATTTTTTAACCTACAGAACTGGAGTCCACTATAGCATTTGGACTATTACTATGTCACATAGACATTTTGCTGAAAGCTCTACCCTTTTCAGGTTTTTTTCCAATTCAAGCTAAAAGTCTAAATCAATGAATGTGATTGTGTAATGGTCTAAATCTTCACACTAAGGGGCACCATGGTGTCTAGCCATCACTTTAATTGGATATGTCAGTTAACTGAGATGCCCGGAGAGAACCTCTTTGGATAGGATTAAGATTACCTAATGAAGTGTTTTAAGTCTTAAACCTCCCGTTGCTGATGGTGTAATCATTTCTGCCTGTACTTAACTGTACTTAATCATTTCTGCCTTTTTCTCTCTTCCATTCAACACGTGTACAGTATATAAAAAAGGGATTGTGTGCTCTAGCAAATAGGAATGCTTTAATTTCTCTGAGAGGTTTCCAAACTTAAAAATACTGCATGTGTTATGGATATCCAACCTGAGAAGTTGGGCCTGGGAAGAACTTCATGCCAGAGTTATAATTTGCTGTTTGCATTTTTAGCAACTACCAAGTATATTGTATTTTTAATTGCAAAAGTTAAACATGTCTGTCATCTCATTGTGCTTAAGTTGTGGAACATCGAAGACCAACAGGTATGGTGCTGTTTTGTGTTGGTAGCTTGTTTTACTTATGATGCAAATTCTTCTAGTTCTCTTGAAAGTCAGTAGATTTTTTAAAAAAATATTTCCTTCTTGCTCAGATTCGAGTAGAATGTTGTATAACCTATTTTTTCTGATTTAGAAAAAAATAAGAAATGGAAACATTTCAGGTATGTTAAATACTTAATCACTTTGCCTTGTCAAAACATCTGTCTTCTGGTGTTGCCATTAAAATAACTTAGAACAGCAAACATTTGATTGTTGCTATTACTGATCTGTGCATATGAAGGGAAATGGTTTTAGAAATAGAATTTTAAAAGGTTCGTACTTACAACCAGGTAAATATCAAATGATGACAGAACAAGGATATCTTTAATTACATAAAATGTTCTGTTTTGGAGTGCAAGCCCTATTGCTTACTATGTAATCCATCTTGAAAAACTGAAAACAATATACAAATTTTGGCAATATTAACACACACTTTTTAAACTCTTACATAGTGTCTCTTACTGGGCTTTCTATTTGAAAAAAACTTTAAAAAGTAGAATGATGTTTTGGCAAGCTTTTAAAAATACATGTATCTTGAAAAAACTAGAGAACTGTATTGCTTTAACTCTTCTTCCTTCTCATTCTCCTCTCCCCTACCTCCCTTGCATCTCAAAAGTGGAAAGTCAGAAATGTTTGTATATAATAATTAACACTTACTAGAATGTTACCTTTTGTATACCTGAATTCACAGTAGCAAAAATATGTGTTAATGTTTCTTGGCAGCTGCAGTTCTATTGACATCATCTTTCTTCATTGTTCAAATGTAACCTTCTGCAAATTCTGCTATAAATTAATTAATGAGTACTCTACTGCTTGCAGTATTTTGTACCTTTATAATGACACAATTTTTTGCTCTTAATAAAAAAAATTTGCAGTGGCTTATGAAAATATGCGATCTCAGTTCAGTAACTTGAATTGACATACATTTTGTTGTTCCCTGAGACTTAAGAGCGTGAATTGTCCCTGCTCAGAGCAGGGAGGTTGGAACCTGATGATCTTGAAGGTCCTTTCCAACTTTAACCATTCTATGATTTATTTTCTGTAATATTATAGTACCGAACTCATTGCTTGTACTGTGGTGCTCACTTCTGTTCTGAACAAACAGAGACCCTCGTGAGTAAAATATCCTCTTCAGAACTCAAGTTATTGGACAAAGTACTACATTTAGAATGACCGTTTTTCTTTTCACTTAAATTCTGCAGGATGGAGGCTTCCTGTCTAGAGCTGGCGTTGGAAGGCGAGCGTCTGTGTAAAGCCGGGGATTGCCGAGCTGGTGTATCTTTCTTTGAAGCAGCTGTTCAGGTTGGAACTGAAGATTTAAAAACACTCAGTGCGATTTACAGCCAGTTAGGCAATGCCTATTTCTACTTGCATGAATATACCAAGGCCTTGGAATACCATCACCATGATTTAACTCTTGCGAGGTAATCTTGTGTCTTTATTTACCATGTTCTCTGTTTCATCCTATTCTTGTAGAGATGAGCAGCTGGCTGTTCATTTTCCTACCAAATCCTGCCATTAACACTGGATAATGAGAGAATGGGGTGATTGCAGAGGGCCAGGGGGCCTGGCAGGTAACTCGATTACCCTTTAACCTGGGAGCTAATGCTCAGTCTAGCCCCATAATCCTTGTACTGACTGAGGCCTCTCCAGGTTTTTGGATAATCAAGTAGTTTCTTTAAATCCACCCTTTCTTTACTCTTTCCTGCTTACTAGACCAAACTCATTCATGTTTCTCTGTGTAAAATTCACAATACAATATTGTGACATCTAAAAACCCTATGCATTTCATGTGCTATTTATGGATCTCACTTTTAATGATTTGGTATAGATCTAATAAAAGGCACAGGCACCTAATGTGCTTAACCTCAGTTTAGGCACAAATCTGTTCTTCCCCCTGCCTTAACCCGCTCAAGTGTTGTAACCTCATGGGAACTTGTTTTGTTATGTTACTCCCAAGTGTCAGTCAGTTTGAGTGCTCCAGTGTTAGTCTTTTGCCTTAGTCTCATTCAGAAGCTAGAAATGTACTAACTCTGAGCTTTCTGGGAGACCAGTAAATAATACAAGACTATCATAGTCAAGTAAAATGTAGAAACAGTTAAACCTCTTAAACTGTTCTTTCTAATACTGGCACTATTTTTCCATATAATCATTAAGAATTTTCTCTTTATTCTCTTCCTAAAAGAAGTGGGTTTTTTTAATGTTAAAAAGCTGATGAATACCATGAATACCGACATTTGCACAAACAGCATCAATAAAATTAAATGTAACAATAGGTAGGTGCATTTTAGATATAAAATGAACGGAATACATTTGCATTTACATGGTTATAATTTCTTTTAATAAACTCTTCTAATTGTCTTCCAGACATTGCTCATCTGCTTGGTTTCTAATTACATACTGTTTACTGGGTGCTTTATTTCTGCAATTTTAGGACAATTGGAGATCTACTGGGAGAAGCTAAAGCTAGTGGGAATCTGGGCAACACCTTAAAGGTACTTGGGAATTTTGAAGAAGCTATTGTTTGTTGTCAAAGACATCTGGATATTTCCAGAGAGCTTAATGATAAGGTAAGCATTGCTTAGGAATATGGAAATAATCTGCAACTGCTAATACATATTACTGAACCCTGTTGTATTGGTAATGAGTGTGACACCTTGCAGAGGGAAGTAAATACTGAATATTCAATTATTTCTTCTAGACAGTAAGAGTCTGTTAGTTGCAAGATGGCTGTTTGCACTTGGAAGATTATAGAATCATAGAACAGAATCACAGAATCATTAAGGTTGGAAGGGACCTTAAAGCCCATCTACTTCCAATCCCCCTGCCATGAGCAGGGAACCCTACCTCTAGACCAGGTTGCACAAAACCTCATCCAACTTGGCCTTATAGGTCCAGAGTAATAAATACTACCCTGTTTTGTGGTTTGGTGTTTTTTTTTCCTTCAGTTTTTAATGATAACTGACCTTGAGTTATTATGTATCTTGCACCTCAAAAGGAAATTCATTGAGGGACATGACTGGGTGGGAGTAAAATGGGTGGTAAGAACATGTTCAGAATGGGCAGAGCATGTGTTGACAACTACTTAACAAACTTTTTTTCCCATCTGTGGATTGTACTAATAGTTGTTGTGACACAAGACTTGGAAGCAGACAATTTAAATGCTTTATTTTACTTTTGGTTTAGGTTGGAGAAGCCAGAGCACTATATAATCTGGGAAATGTTTATCACTCTAAAGGGAAAAATGTAGCTAGTGCTGGAACTCACGATCCAGGGGAACTTCCAGATGATGTGAAAAATGCTTTACAAAAAGCTGCAGATTATTATGAGTAAGTAGTATCTCTAAATGTTGGGGATTAAGAGGATATGATCATCTAGTTCAATAGAGCACTGTGATTTGTGCTGTCATGAGCACATTTCTGTTCACAGCAGGGGTATCTGAGAATTTTTTCCATTTGAAACTGGAAAGAGCACGTTTTCATTATTCTCTCATTTTTAGTGTACCTCTTAATACCAGGTAAATCCTTCCCTTAGGTTAGAATCCAGACTGAGACAATAGGACCTCTTTATACTTGTGTATAATGTAGCTGTAGAAGCAAGCACACCAGCTTGATTAAGAATGCAGTTAAGTTCAGTATCTCACAGGAAGTGTTTCCTACTGAGTGGAAAATTGTGGTTGCATAAAGACAAAATAGGCCAAGGCAGAATACCTCTTCCTTTTCCTTTACATAAATGGAAAGATTTAAAAAAAATATATATTATTTGAATGACTGTAAGAAAAAACCCTCTGAAAATTCCCTATTCTTCCCCTTTCCACTTCCTCCAAAACAGGGAAAACCTGACAATAGTAACAGAGCTGGGTGATAGAGCAGCACAAGGACGTGCCTTTGGAAATCTGGGAAACACACACTATCTTCTGGGCAACTTCAGGAGTGCAGTTTTAGCCCATGAACAGGTACAACAATGTGCTAGTAAGGAATGTTTTCTAGCCAAGTATCACCGGTTGCTCCTGGCAGTAAGTACATATCTTGTGTTGGATCTTCTTTCAGGCTTTTTAATGCAAGTTTTAAATCTTAATGGCAAGCTTCAAGTTTGGCTGTTCTTTTCAAGCATTGCTTGCCTAAAGAACAGATATAGATGCACAGTGGAGTAACTACGCGCATGCATTTCTGTAACAAAATGTCTATTACAAAGTACAAAATTGAGTAAATAACACAATTATTTCACGTTTTTAAGCGTCTCCTAATTGCAAAAGAATTTGGTGATAGATCAGCGGAAAGAAGAGCATACAGCAATCTTGGCAACGCCTACATATTCCTGGGTGAATTTGAAACTGCTTCTGAATACTACAAGTTAGTTGACTACTTATAAGTGTAATTTATACCTTTTCCTTTTTTCCGTTTACTTCTCTTGTGCCTAGTACTTCAGCTCACTGTAGAAGTGCCATCTCTTCAACACTTTTTAAAGAGCTGCATTGTTCAGCAACAATAACATTTTTCTGTAGTAGCTTAACCATTCTGATTCTTTTAAGGGAGGGGCAGAATTAATATTTTTAATTTATTTAACTTTTTTGTTACCTTAAATAGATTCTTCTCAGCACTGCAGACATCCTTCTATTGATATGCATTTATTCCTCTTTATTCTAGAACCAGGCATTACTATTGTAGCTTTCCTAGCAAGTTCTGGAATGACCTGAACTGGGTAGCTGGCTCAGGTATACTCACCAGTGAGATGGCTGGTGCACCTCAACATTTTTACATATTTAGTCTTTACTTTCAATCCAGACCTTTTTTTTCTTTGAGATCTGCACCACTAAGCAGTTGCTGCTGTAACTTGGGAAAATGCCAACTCAGCAAAGATACAGTACAAGTGTTGTTAGCATCTTAGGTGGATTTCAGAGCTCACCTGTTCTTTCTGAAAGGGAGAAAAAGCCTCAATAGTGAACAGATTCCTCTTAACACTCAAATTCTTCTTACCCAGCAGGGGCAGGCTGACTTGGTGGTTATAGGTCTGTCTTGCTCATGATGGTGGTGAATATGAATAATTTATTGTAATGCTGGTACTAAACTCTTTCCAGTGCATACTGTCAGGAAAACTGCTGTGAATTATTGATTAAACAACAAATTAGAATTAGAAGATGCTGTTTGAGGGATCAGTCTGCTCTCTAATACAGTAAATGGAAATAATTTGCATTGGAGGGGAGTGGGAGACAGGTGCTTAAAATCTTAAGTTTACAATATAGTAATTTGTTAGCAGCTAATTTGCCAGCCCAGTATCCTGATTTGTTTAATTTGTATAACTGATTTTTAATTGTGCAAGTATTCTTTTAGAAACCTTTCTTTAAAGTGACTTTTGAGGTGACTAACTCTTTCTTTCAGGAGGACGTTACAGCTGGCTCGACAGCTTAAAGACAGAGCTGTGGAAGCACAGGCCTGCTACAGCCTTGGGAACACATACACTTTGCTTCAAGACTATGAAAAAGCTATTGATTACCACTTGAAACACCTTGTGATTGCTCAGGAATTAAATGATAAGTAAGTCCTAAGAGACACAGAAACCAAGTCCTGCTGCCTCTAACTCTACTGTCCTTGTGCTGTATAAGACACCTGAATTAATGCAATTGCCTGCTATGCTGGGCTCCATTTTTCATATGGGGAGGTATTACGGTAATGAGTCTGAGATGAAAGAGGAACTGATGAATGACTCTGTCTCTGCATCTTCCTCTGTCAGCATCTTCTTTGTAAATAAAGGAAAAGAAAAGCAGGATTTTGTTTTTCATGGCTCATAATAATTTTGCATACCTTCACAAGAATACATCTACTTTTCCTCAAAATAAGAATATGGGAAGGGATGGGGCAAAGAGAACAATACAGGAGCAAGTAATACTTAATTTGTAACCATGATTTCTAAGGCCTTCTTTATAACACTGAGTACAACTAAAACCTTTCACAACTTTTAAATGCACTCCTTCTATCTAAGCAGAATATATGAATAATAATGAATGCAACCTGAACAAAAGCAAAATAGGTTATAAAAATGTTCTGTGCTTGCAAAACCGAGTGCCTTGTTTGCTGCAAGCTTAAAAATGGGAAGTTTGATTAGGCTTGCTCATATTTATGGTTATACCCAGATCACATTCCTTTAAATACAATACTTAACATGTTGATGTTGGAATGGTTTCTGATGATAAGACTTTGTATTTCTCAGCAAGCAGTTTTCCTGTGGCAACAGTATGAAAACCTGACCCCTAGTGTTCAGCCAGTAAAGGTATAACTGAAAACTATTTTTTGCAGAATTGGTGAAGGAAGAGCATGCTGGAGTTTAGGGAATGCATATACTGCTCTAGGGAATCATGACCAAGCTATGCATTTTGCAGAGAGACACTTGGAGATTTCAAGAGAGGTAGGACTCTTTCTATGTTGATCGGTAAGTTTTTGCTCTTACAAGGTGGTTCTAAGGAGGTGTGTCCTGCAACTGTCTCCTTAGTCCTTGTACAATCTCTGATAATGTCAGCATGGAATCTAAGTTAGTAGACTAGCAGGGTTTATTTCAGGCTTCAGTTTGTACCTTTTAGTTGTTATGTACTTGATTAAAAAGATGATTCAGTTTTCAAAGAGGAAATATTTTTCAGCCTTTTTCTCTCAGAAATCTAGGGACAGGTTTACTTTATATACACCTGTGTGTATTCTTTGTTACAGTAATAAAACTGCTGATTTTGTGTGCTTGCAGGTAGGAGATAGAAGTGGAGAACTCACTGCTAGACTTAATCTCTCAGATCTTCAGATGGTTCTTGGATTAAGCTACAGCACAAACAACTCCATGATGTCAGAAAGCCAGGCAGTAGATAGGAGTCTGAATGGTGCGTGCCTCTTTCTGCACTAGTTTCTAATGGTGACCTTCAAAAACAATCTGTTGTTTGTGTCCTTTTCTAACTACTGGTCGAGTCTGCATGTTTTTTTTACCCCACCAGCAAAAAAGGTGGTTTCTGCAGTATTGGACTGCTTCAGCTGTATTATGAATCCCCAGTTACTGCTTAGTTTCTTCGTATAATATTCCCGATTGTTCCTCCCCCTTCTTTAAAAAAATCTTTTTAACGTGGGAGATGAATGTGTTTGGTGCCAAATTTTTCCTTTTTAATTCCTACCATCTTGGCAACACTAGGCGTTACAGTAGAGCCCAGTTCATTTGATGTTCCTCTGTTCAGAGATCCACGGTCCTCGTGTCCCGTGAAAGCGACTTATGTACCTTAGATTGGTGGTTTTGAAGGCTGCTTATGTGTTTGTTTATTCTCTGCTTATTTTTGTTTGTTTAACTGCACTATTTTGGAACTCAGAATTGCTGTATCTTGGACCTCAGCTGAGTACAGCTTCAGCTTTCAGGGTGACACTATAAATCCTAATGATAAAAAGAACTTGATTCTTTCTTGAAGGTACCAGACCAAGAGTAGGACGCCGCCACAGCATGGAGAACATGGAACTTATGAAATTAACACCAGAAAAGGTCAGTACTTTTCCTTCTTTCTGTTTCTGTGACAAATAATGCTTTTGTTGTGTAGGTAACAGTCAGCATCTCACATCCACAATGGTTTATGGGAAGCTTTATTCCCCTCAAAAATAAGAAGGGGTTCCTGTAGTGTGTGTCAGAGGAATCCCTGCCATCTCCTCTTTAATAGCATTTTGCAGTTGGGGCATGAAAGTGATTCAGAGTAAAATTCCTAAGCTTTAGCTGAGCTGTACTGAACACTTCTTTTGTTACAGGAATTTTATAGGAACTTAAAATACCTGTCTGTTTTTCACTTTGGGATTTCAACCACCTTGTTAGCCATAAGATGTTGCAACATCTGTCTTGAGTAAAGATGCTCCTTCAGAAGTCACAGATAGGTAAAGAGCCTTCCTCCCAAGCTCATATAAATCTCTTTGAGTGGGGAATTCTTCATTAAAATCCATGTGTCAATCTTTGAGACATTTCCTTCATATTCCGTCTGCCTTTAAACACTGGGCTGGCAGCTCCACAGAAATTACTACAGTGGCAGACTGAAATTGCTATTATTTCCCTTCACACTGAGATATTTATTTCCTTTCTCTTGAAGTGATGCAAAGCCTGCCATTGTGTATATCGAATAGGAAAGTAAATCACAAAGCTTGGATCTGGCCAGCTGGTACAGCTGGAGTCAGCTCTGATGCTTAAGAGCCTCTTTATGTACTGATTTTAAAGAGATTGTTTAGTCCAGGGTGAGTCCTCTGCAGGGAACCTCTTAAGTTTTTGGCCAGTATCCACTATATTTTCTTACTCTGAAACTCTTTACCAGGGATATCTATTAAAGTATACAGACTATGATGGTCTGTGTCCTAAAATATAGTCAAATGTTTCATATGGATTTCTGTAATAAAGTATTAACCTAGATTGCAGCTCTTATAAAGGGCTTTTTCCAAGATACACATTGAGCAGATTCTGAAAATTCGTTCCACAAATGTCTTTGATATATAGAACAACATTTGACACAAGTGGTATGGTTTGATTGTACAGGACACCATCTCTTTAGAGTTGAAATCTGTGCTGATCTTAGATGTGCTGTTAAAAGGCAATCCATTTAGGTAGGCAGTGTTGCTGAAAGACTGGTGACTGTCTTCTCAACTTCTCATGTTCAATCACGAAAAAAATAGGGTTTTATTCAGTTATTTTAAGAGTTTGTCAGTTTTAGAGAAACCTGTTTGTTTTGTGAATAATTTATTTTACGAGAGAATTTAGGGAAAATCTGTCAGGGGATAAAGCTGGTTATTCCTGTTGGCTCTTGTGCTGGCATTCTCCTCTCTTTCCAATCTTTACTGGGAATTTTGTGTATATCAAGGACTTCACAGGAGTCTGGTTGAGTATCAGGATTTGTATAAGGGTTTTTTTTTTGTCTAGCACTCAGTATGGATTTTTAATTTTATTTCCAATTACAAGAATGTCAGGTGGGAAATGCCAGCAGTGTCTGCATTTGAATGTTTACATTACCTACAGTTCCTGCGCTGCAGACAGCAAGGAAAACTTCAGTGTGTTTGAGTACATAGACTATTTGATGACATTTTAATTCATCAGGTGTCACACTACTGTTCAGTTGTCAGACTGATCAGTAACAGAACTAACCTGCTTCAGGTACCAAGAACTCAATAACAACATGCCAAGTAAGAGAACCAAAACCTACGTTTTCACATCCTCATGGTTGGATAACTGAAATAAGGTAAAACTGCCTCAATCTGGGGAGGGAAAGAAGCTGCAAATAAGAGGTAACAGTATAGGTCATTACAATCAGAAGGGTTAATTTCCTGACTCTTGTTTTCTTAGGTTCAGAACTGGAACAGTGAGATTCTTGCTAAACAGAAACCACTGGTTGCCAAACCTTCAGCAAAACTACATTTTGTAAATCGACTAAAAGGCAAAAAGTACAAAAACGGCACCGCTTCCAAAGTTTTGCAGGATGCCAGTAATTCTATTGATCATCGACATCCAAACTCTCAGAGGGTAGGTTTGGCGAGCTGTGGAGATCATGGCTTTTGCACATCTTGGTCTGATCAGAATTAGGAAAGAGTCCAGCTGCCCATTTCAGTTTTACTTGATCTAAACAGGGTGGCTCTGTAAACTGATACAGAACCTGCCATTCTGCAGCTGTCTCAGGCAGTGGTGCCAGCTTTAAGCTTTTCCTACTACTGGAACATTTTCTTGGGTGGATTTTTCTAAAATTACAGCTCAGCTTTCACATGGATTTTATTTCCAAGTTTCTGCTAGACCCTGCTTCTTCCAACTCTAAAAAAAAAATATTCACTTTTTCCTGGTTCAGACAGTGGGAGAGATTTTTAACATTTTTTAGGTTATTGCACTCTTGGCAGAAGTAATTTAAAAATGAAGGAACGGAGTAATTTGATCTAGGTGAGAGATGAGAGCTTTTGACCATAGGCCTGAGGAGACAATGGAAACTTTTCATTGTCTTTCCTGGGTTTTTTATTTTGTGGCGTGGGTGATTTTGGAGGCTTCACAGCTGAGGAGGAATAATTCCAGTTATGCTGATCTTCTTGTTCAATTCTTTCTGTTTCAGAGAATGAAACATTTGTAATGTATTTTACCTTCCAAAAAAGCTTGCCATGTTATTATTAGCATTTCATCTTAGGATAAATTTCTCTAGAAATGGGTAACTAAAAAAATTCATTTAATGGATTTTAGATACACAAATGCCAATCACACTACTGGATTGAACCTGTGGTGCAGTTCTCCTGGCTTAGGCACTCCTGAGTTCCAAATACCCCTAAACTCTTCTTTCTTCTTCAGAAAAACAGTCGAGAGACAATGGCAGATGAAGGGTTCTTTGATCTGCTGAGCCGATTCCAGAGTAACAGGATGGATGATCAGAGATACCACTTCCAGGAGAAGAACAGATTCTCAGCTGCTTCAGTGGCAATGTCCTCTACTCCACCTAAAACAATGAGAAAATGTAATTTATAAAAAAGTAAAATCCATATCTGACTGTAGTTCCTGCCAAATACTGTTTAAAAATGTTATGTGCATGCCAGACTTGCTATGGAAAGGAACTTATTTCTAGACTAACTTGTGTTCCTCCTCCCCAGCTTTTTCTACTTCTGTAGTCTCACCGCACACAGATGACTTCCTAGACCTGCTTGCCAGCTCCCAGAGCCGCCGGCTGGATGACCAGCGCGCCAGCTTCAGTCACCTGCCCGGGCTTCGGCTGAGCCAGCACAGCAGCTGCTCGGTCCTCAGCCACCTCATGGCAAGTAACAGCAGGGAACCAGACGATGACTTCTTTGATATATTGATAAAATGTCAGGTAAGTTGTTTACCAACGTCTTCGGAGATTTTGTGTATTCTACTGTTTAGTATCACGTGTTTTAAGACAAATTGATTTGCCAGATAAGGGAAAACATACAGAACAAAAAAATAGGGTTTTTTTCAAGGTGGGGTTTTCTTCCAAATTATCCTGTGTCCAGTAGGTATAATTTTGGTATAACATGTTACCCATTTAAAACAACAAATGCTGAAAAAGAGAAGGAAAATGAATGAGGCTATTAAAAGGAGTATGTAAAATGGTTTTAAGAAGTGTTTAGATCTGGCTTCTTAGGAGGACACTTGATATTCCAGGAGTCCTAGCTTACCAAGTGAAAGAATTCAGTACCAGAGTTTTAGTGGTGATAGTGATCATCACTCCAGTTGTTAAGTTTAAATAGTAGTTCATAGCAATATAGAAATGAGGTGTCTGTTGTCAATTAGAACCTGTTATCTATACCCATTAGACCAAAACTAATGTAATGAAAAAGTGTTTTACCTCATGGATTAATAAGGGATCTCAAAATACAAAATTCAGATTCTGAGTTCTCCAAAGGTAAGTATGTTAACAGCACCTGGAATTGAGTCTACCATGACAGCGTTCACCAAGCTGATGCAATGCCATATTCTGTTTTAGCAGCTTCTCTGTTTACTTCTTTGAGTCTAATATGATAGATTTTGTCTCTTCCCATGCACTATATGCAGCAAACATACTGTGATGGCTGCCTGTGCTTCAGAGAGAGAAAGGAATGGAAAAATTTAACTCCCTCAGTCATTATGGATGCTGCTGTGTTTTTAAACAGAAGCACAAAAGGGTAGCTGACTTTTGAGACTTCTTGTCTCAAAGGTGACTGTCCAAGGTCCATCCTAGACTGGAAGCCACGCTGTTCCTCAGGTGACCTGCACAGACTGAGGGAGAGGGTGGAAACTGCCTCAGGGGTGTTAGCGACCTGCTCTGTAACACTGTGTAACGTGCACCTTTATCTGAATAGCTGACAACAGTGTGGCTGGTTTTTACCCCCTGTATAAGGGAATGAAGATAACCATATTTTCTGTTACATGAGACTAGAAGTATCAAGTACTAATGATAAAATTATTCTTCTGGAAGAAGGACCCATAAATCTCATTCTGCAATATGAACAATAACTAAATTACAGATACTGGTGCACAACTGGTTTGGAGGCACCATTTTAGCTATACTTGCAATCTTAATGATTTGAGAAGTTTAACTCGAAACAAAAGTTACAAGTCAAATCCTTGTAATAGCTTTAAATCTGAAAACAAAAGCTTTTAGTAATTGTGCACTTAGATTGTTCACTTATTATATATATTCCTGTAAAGATGCAGCTTTATTGCTTGGTCTGTCTGTAGGGTTCCAGACTGGATGATCAAAGATGTGCTCCTCCATCATCTGTGAAAGGACCAACTGTACCAGATGAGGATTTTTTCAGCCTGATTTTACGGTCACAAGCTAAGAGAATGGATGAGCAGAGAGTCCATTTACCTTCAACTATAAAGGGACCAAATTCCAGCTTAAGAAAGAAACAGGTGCATACTGTACAGTAGCATCCTAGGTATCATTTTTGTTTGCTGTAAAAACATACATGCCTTTTTACAGAATATTGCAATTAGTAGTTTTGTCCCCTTTCTGATAATCTTTGTATAAAAAACCAGGAATTACTTGCCACTACTTTTTGCAGTGTCTGAGATATCAATTACTGGATCATCTCCCACTTAAATGTATCTAGGCTAGGAACAGTAATGTAATTTTTTTCCCTGTCAAGATATTCTCATTGCTGATGTGTGGATTCTACCACTGTCTCTATCTAGTTTAAGACCAACATTTCTATGTTCTTTTTAAAAAAAACTTTATTATTTTTTTTGTTCTGATTTGTACCTCCCTGAAAAAGGTCCTGTTTTCTTTTATACTTTTTTTAAATAAAAAAATAATAATTGAGAAATAACTTCAGTACTTAAGTCTGTCTTTGTTTCTCAAATTATTGTTATTTAAAAACAAAAAAACCCAAACAAACCCTACTTTTATTTCCCTTTACTACAAAAACATTATTTTGAAAACATGCTGGGTTTTTTTGTAGTGCTTAGTTAAGTGTTTCCTGTGTTACCTAGCAGAGTTTTACAATCAGAAGGCTTGTTTTTAAGAAGGTAAGTATTTAAGAAGATAACTATTGTCTTTAAGTCACAGCTGGCACTGCTTGTGTGGTAGCAGTCCATGCACCAAGGAATCACAGGGGTGGTGGACACTTCCTGTGAACTACCATGGACATCACAATTCCTGCTGTGATGGAATTTAAAATGCAATGAGGAGTGAATGTGTGTGTGATGCTCACTACCTGACCTCAGCTACCACTGCTTCTCTTGGTAAGGACATGCTGTGCTAGGGTAGATCTTGGGCACAACAGTTATAACTTAGTCTTGCCCTCAGGAAATACCTGTAACAGAGGTAGGTCTTCAGAACAGTGAAAGCTACATGTTATATTTCAGGTAGGTGTCTTGAGTTAGAGGCCACTGATTTTAACACCAAGGGTGGCAAACTGTTCACTTCAGGTATTTATAAATTATGTGAATTTTTAATTCAAGTACTATACCCCTAGAGAAGAATCTACAGCCAATTTTAGCTTCAGCATGAAATATCATTCCTAAGAATAGTTCAACAGATACAGGCTCCACGTAATTCCAACTTTTACAGTTGCTGAAAATTCTACATATTCTTGCAGCATTTTAGCACCAAAATTGATTCCCACTGAAACTAAAATTTTCAGCTTTTAAGGAGAAATGCTAGAAAAATTATTCAAAAAATCATGTGTTATGATCAGTTTATTGTGATGGTGATTGGTACTTTTACTGAGTGCTTCCTATTCCCTGTTGGGGAATCACCCTAAAAAACCACATCTGATTCAACATCAGCTTCTCACTCTTCTGCAAATTATAAAATTAAGCTGACACCAGCAATTCTACTTACTCAAAACTGATTTTAAATACTATAAAGCAAAATATAGTTTGGAGGCATCTATCTGAGCCGTGATCAGTCTTATGTGCACTGCATGAACCACCAGCAACTTTCTTCAGTGTGTGACAGTGACCTGATGAGGCTTAACTCTGCTAGATCAGAGTACCAGTGCTTTCTCACCACCAAGTATCTAGTTTTACTGAAAACTTCTAACATACATTTGATTTCAAACAACCAGCAAGATGCCACAGATAGTAAAAGTAGCCAAGGAAACAGGCCTAACGTAACAACATACTTATTTCAAATTCTAGAAGTAGTATGTATACTCAGTTTTTAAAACCCCACCTTACAACTGTGCAGACCAGTGCTCTGACCAAAGGTGAGTTCCCATCAGCTCGCACATGTTTGCTTTTCCAGATTTGAGAACTTGCGCAGAGCTAGCAAGAATGTGACAACTAAAGATTAGACAACACTTACAGCAAAGCTTGGGGCTTCCTTAGTCTCTGCCTGGTGAGTCACGTGAGACCTGCTCCTCTTCTTCTGTAGTTTCCTTCCTGGGAGTCCTGTGAGAACTGCTGCTCGGCTCTTTGCATGGTTCCATTGCAGGAATTTTCTCTCTCAGGTTTTTATTAGGATCACAGTCTTCTCCAGTCTCTCGCTCTGCTTTACCTGTCTCCTGTTTCTGCTGCTCAAGTATATGTTCTTCAGTAAGGTTTTCAGCTGTGATAGTTTCTAGTCTAGGAACTTCAGACTCAGTGTGCAATCTATTCTGTAAAAATTAATAATAAGCTATTAATCAAGCAATCTAAAGTGATGGTATCTGTTGCTTAAGGTGCATCTCAGCTCAAAAGGCAGAACTGGTATATTTTTTTCCTAGGGAAACATGTAAATAAGCAAAGCTAGAGTATAAGTCTATTTTTAAACTTTTTTTTTTTTAATTAAGTTTTTCATTTTCTATAGTTTAAACAAAAGTCAACACTACTTCCTTTCCCTGCCTCTCCTCTGGGGTAATCATTGTTACTCAGGCTGGCATAAGTACTCTGTCTCTCAAAACAGAGGTTAATTAAGGCTTTAATGTAAAGGTAGTTTCAATTCAGTAGGCTCCTGCCAGAGTTGGCCGTTGCACAATATTTGTGCAAAATATGCCCAAGATGCCTCTACTGAACTGTTCCACCAGGGAACAGGTACTTCCTTAACTCCCTTCTCCCAAAGACCGGGCTTCAGGTTGTTGTTGAAACATGTTCTAGCAGATGACACTGAAATCTAATTAACACAGGACTAACATACACCAGGTTCTGGTTTGGGAGACTCTTCTACTTGCGTGTCTGGCACTTGGGTTGTATGCACCACGTCAAGGATTCTGCTGCCATTTCCTGGCCTCACAGGAGCATCTCCTCTGTCAGAAGGTCGTCTATGAACATAGTGAAGATTCTGCAAATAATAGCCATCTGATTCACTGCCATCATAGTGCCCGAAGTCTATGTTCTGATGACTCTCAGGTGGAGGAAGACTTTTCTTCTGAGAAGACGTTAAGTATCTTATCACAGACACTGATGATCCTGCACCATAGCAGAAAGCCTGGGGGAGGAAAAAATCCAAAACTTAACACTAAATATTTGCAGCATCCAGTTGTCACAGAGAATTCAAAATTAAGTCTCTGTGAACACTGGAAGGAAAGCTCAGGTGATCAGAACAGCTACAATAAATACAGCTACTGTAGTTCACCTTTGATGCTACAGTAAATGTGTTGGAAGGCTCCACCTCAGAGCCTCCATGCACAGAATACCCATTGTATGCACCAGTGTGTAATGACACTAAAGAAATGGGAAATAAGCTGCACTAAACTATCATGGATTCTTAAGTTTAAAGCAATTTAATGCTACTTCATCCCATGTGGGGAGGGAGAGATGAGGTTTAAATACAAACTTACCTATTCTAATGGCTAAACCAACTGTACTATAAAGATTTTGTCAAGAAAAAGTGCCCTTGTAGAAATAATTTCTTCTGAGCTGAGAACTATCTTCAGTAGTACAAATAAATAATATAATAAATAATACTTAAATATAAGTAAGTTTAAGATAGGAAAAAATAAAACTGAGCTTTTAAATGTAAGATAAATGTATACAAACCAGAACAGCTAGTGCCATCATAATGAGCACTGGAATCTGCAGAATAAGTGGTATCTCCTTCATAAGTGCTTTGATGAATTCACCAATACCTTTTCCTACGTGCTTCAAAGGCTCAGTTACGAAGTTGGTGAAAGTAATTGCCAACGCCTACAAAAATAAATAGAAACAATGTTGTCACTGATTGCAAACAAAAACATGAAGGGTCTCTATAGGCTTAGGTATATACCTTTGTTGGTGGGACCAGCAGAACAGGATTTACTAGTAGAGTTTCATAGTACTTCTGACAGGGATCATCCTGAAACGTCCATTTACTTCTGAGCCACTCTGTAGCCAAAGCAGAGACACTTTTACTGCTGTAAAAGATGTATTTTATGACACAGCAGTAATACAGGAAGTGGTATTTCAGTTATAGATGGAAAATAACTCTTCCAGATACAGTTCAAAGCTCAAATTTGGTTTTTAAAATCTGAGAGTAGCTCAGCAGTCTAGTTTATCTAGTCATGGGGATGCAGGAAGAAGAGGGAAGGGGGGGAAGAAAGAAAACAGAGGTTTTCTAATCAACTAAGTTCTTCTTAGATTAACTTAGTCCCTAAAAGTATCAGAAGTCCACAATTACTGAAACAGAAGTAATTCTGAGTGTTACTACTCATCTGCCAGGCTGCAAGCAGATAAAAAATGGCTATTGTTCTTGCTAGATTTCAAGATACAATTTAGTTAGGAAGTCTTACTTCTTTAGCAAACTTTAAGCTATAAACATGTAAGTTATCATATCAGTGCTTCTGCAGTTTGCTTTTAGTGCAGTCAGAACACAAACCATTGAAATCTGACATAAACACAGCAATCAGAGCCAATACATCTAGAGGGAAGACCATGACAAGCCCTCTGACTAAGCATTGCCATCATTAACCTACCTGCTGTAGCACTGGATAATGGCTAACAAAAAAACTGAGATCTGTCTGTAAATATAACAAAACTAGAGTAAGTAGTTACAGATCTAAATTCTGGTTCACTGTACTTGCAGGTCTGACAAATGAAAACAATTTTTTTTCTGAGTTCTGCCCTCCTATCTTCACTGAATAGCACTGAATGGTACTGGAGGAGGGGAGCTGGGAAAACAACAGGATAAGAATATAAGGATAAGCATGCAGAAGTAAGACCATGACATGCTCTCACATGCACAGTTTTGTGATCAGCTCTCCTTCAAAGGCCTCGGAAAGGAAGTCTTGTGGAATGGAAAATATAGTAAAAGCACATAATCACGTGTTGCTGAAGAAGATTCAATGTACTGCTCATGAAGAAATTAAAGGGTATTCTTGGATAACATAACTGAATATTTTGTAATCTTAAATGCTGTAACAGGTTAATGAAACAAGTATTTACCAAGAAGACTTTCTCTCCAGTCCAACTTCTCAGCACAGATATTATCAAACTGTCCCATTTTTGCAATTTCTGCCTGGTGCTGTGCAAAGGCCAGCTGTAGGAGAAGAATTCCTTGTAGAACAAAACAGTAGGCAAAGGAACCTGCATCCGTGCAGCACTGAGCCTGAGCTAACAGTGTTTGCTCTGAGCAGGTTTGGGATCATAACCTGGGTGAATCTGTCCTAAGAAAAGTTTGCTAGCTAAACACTTTTGGTTAAATTCTAAGTATTTCCTGGGACTGGATAAAGAGCAGCAACGTGGCTGCCTCTGAGCTGTTCTCCAAATGGAGTCTGAACTACCAGAGGAGCTAACTCCAGTATTCAGAGGTACAAGTTCAGGGCAAAAGCAATATGACATCTTGTTTCCTTAAGATGTTTCTGGATTAAAAAAAGAGACAGCTGCCATGCAATTACTAATTAAAATATCTGGACATTTTCCCTTATTTTTTAAATCCTGTTAACAAATACCTGTATTCATTCTAATTTTGCAAAGAGAAAAAATTAAGTCAAATAATCTGTTGAAAAACTCTGACATTCTTCACTGACTGAATCCAAGTGCTCTGCATGGCAGTTCACTCATGTTCAAGAGCCACTGGCAATCTGCTGTTCCTGGGTCTGACAAGCTGCAGTACAATTCCAATGACAAGATGCGAGGATGGAGATTCTGATCTTGGGCTATGACCTAGCAGAATCATTTACTCCTTATTAAAATCAATACCATTGTACAGTCAGGTACTTCCTCACCATTAATGAAACATTTATCTCTGGTCTCTCATATGTTAAATACAGTTTAATCCAGGGAATCTTTAGAAAGAAAAAAAACTCCACAATATGTTTTTGTAAGAATTTTCTACCAAGCTGCTTTAGACAGCATTCATGTCTCCCTTGCCCATGCACTGAAATTACAATCTACTGCCTTATGAATTTCTGTGCCTCTGTGGCAGGATAATACTTGGCAGGGTGTCTTCTGTTCTTTAAGCCTAATACACCTACCAACATGCAAAATAAACTGTTCATCCCTTTATTTTGCAGTCAAATCGTTTTATATGAACTAACTAGAGGAACTAAATAACCTTTACTCTTTCATTACTGTAAAATTTGAAGCCTAAGAGCCATTACAGTTTCAGAGCAACTTACCTTATACAGGTAAAGCCAATTCCATGCAAAACTGATGAGAAAACTTATCAATAATACACGTTTGAGCTGAACAAACCAATGAATGTGTGTCCAGAGCTCTGTGGCTATTACAACTACGATGCACACTAAGCACAAGAGTATCTGAAAAGAAAACAGGATAAAATTATCATCCTTATTTGGAATTTTCCAAGCTTACTGCCAGTACACATGAAGGAACTGCTGACTTTTGGTTTTACACAGAACAGTTGAGAGAATCTTTCCTTGCTTTCACAGGACATCTGCAGCAGCACAAGGCAGTAAAGTTTCATGTTATTGCTAATAGTTACTCCTATCACAGCCTTACATTGCACTTGATAATTTCTTTTGTATTTAGTTACTTTTTCCTTGTAATATTTATAATGTTACCTACCATACTTCTAAATTACAAAATCTATGTAATTCAGTGTTTGAGTACTATGTGCCCAGTATGAACCACAGAACTGCTGAGCCAACTCCTGCAGTCTGGCTAAGAGACAAACTAAGAGACTTCAGAGAAGCTCTTTGCAGTCTCTTTTCATCCAAGGACCCTGACAGGGAGGTTATGCTACTGACAACTTCCTTTTTTCATTTGGCTTCCACAAACTGTCTCAAAACTAGACAGGATACTTTCAAGATCACATCAGCATAAAATGCTAGCATGTTCTGAAAATATTTATTCAGACAGCTTAAGCTTATTCTAGATCCTCATCTTAGCACTTCATTATTCCATTTCATAGAACATGGCATTTTCACATATGGCATTTTCATGCTCTCCTTGCCAACACTATCCAATTCTTTTCCAGAAAATTCACAAAAACCTCTAGCCTATAAAACCTAAGACCTCAAATATATACTTGTCACAATATAAATATATTCCAACTCCTGCAGAAGCCAACGGCTTCAGCATCTATTTGAACAAGAGACAAATCTGGAAAATTGGTAACACCTGTTGTCACTTTAAGTGGTAAGAAAGTATTACAATCTGACGATTTACACAACATAGATATAAAGGACAGAAAAAAAAAAAAGCATACCAGAAAAAACTGCAAAGCTACAATAAGACAAAGATGAGCACAGGAATAAACAACATTAATTCCTGCTTCAGGTTAAAACATCACCTCTATCTTCAGCAACCATGGAATAAAATGACCGACTCATTCTAAATACAATGGAAAGAACTGGTTTAGATTGGGAGTTAAGATGGTGATTCTCACTGGCTAGACTTGCACAAAAAGACCTGGAGAAAACAGCACTAAAAAAGCAACGACAATAAAACCTTTTTTCTTCTCTTACCATAAACAGATTACGTAGATCAATTCCAAAAGTGTCTTCAAATCTCCAGTGCCAAGCTTCATAGTCATGGTGCTTAAAGTTGATCAAAATATCACTAAGTGCATCATCCACAGCACCTGACTGCCAAGTGTCCTCATTGAGAAACCTAATGATCTCCAAATATGTCTGTCTTGTAAGGATGATCTCAGCATCATAATGTACATGGCCTACATTTTCCTCAGGCTGAATAAAAAGCAAAGCAAAACAATAATTAAAGCTGCTTATCTGGAAATAGAAGTAAATAACAAATACCTGTGTCCATATACAAAAACCTCATTATGTACCAGCACCTTTCTGAAGCAGACTGCAGGATAAAGACAGGGGAATACATTATAATTCTGTAATTTTTCTGTTTATTCTTCCAAACTATACAAAACAGAAACTCTAGTTCTTGGTACTCTTTTGATTCTACAGCAAAAACCTGAAAAATGAAATGGGTTACCTCACCTATTAGAATTTTAGAACCACTTCTCATTAAAAAGTATTAATTACTAATGCATTAAGTGTGTCCCAATCATGGCTGCATAATACAGACAGAAGCTATTACATACTGAAATAAGAAATTTCACATTGCTGAATGTAATGTTCTTTGTCAAACAGTCATTTTGCTTGTTGCAAAAATTGCAAAAAAGTCCTTTACCTTTAATAGGAAAAAATATCTCCAAAGATAATATAATAAATGAAGTAATAAGGTGGTTCTCATATGCAAACTCATAAGCTACTATCCCTAGATGGTTAACATGGTAGAGTCTAAAAGGCCTAAGAGGTCTACAAATAAACAAACAAAATTTGGATCTTTTAATTTTAACAACCATAAACATGAACTGAAAAGGGTGTTACTATAGGTACATCCCAGCAACATGCATTTAGATACACACTCTGCATTTACAGTCTTCCTTTGGATACTTTACAGATCAAATGGCAACTGTTTCTCCTCAGCAAACACAGCTGCCAATGGCAGTACTGGCTGCACACACTTCTATGATTTTTTTCCTTTGCAATTCAGTTCCTTTCATTTTAAATTCAAGCAGGTCAGAATAATTATCAATACTTGATAACTGTGAAAAACACATACAATAGTACTATGAATTTTAATTAAATTTAATGACTGTTCAAATACTTACAAGGCCAAGTTTCCCAGCTTCATTTAAAATCTTATTCAAGTACCGCTTAAAAATATAAAAGCTGCGGCTTTCCCGTGATCTGGCGTTCCGCTCCAGGCATTCTGCAAGCTGCAATAGCAAGACATTTTATTCGCATCTCGCTCAAACCAGCTTGTTCAAAACCAACCCTACCAACACATTAAACTCGGGTTAACAGAGGCACGTTTCTCTAGTTGAGCAACAACCCCATGATAAATACATCAGGTGCTGAAGATACTACTTTCCATGGGACTGGCCAGTATGGGAGATACCAAACCTGTTTGTTATATGGGTTGAAGAGTAACCTCTGTAAGAATAGAAACTGAATCTTCTTAAAATTTAAGTTTACATCAGAGGGGGGTGGAAAAAAAAATAAAAATAAATGGAGAACTGTAAAACATACTAAGTAGAAAAAGCAACATTAAAATTCCATATCCCATTGGGTTTGCAAATGGCTGAGGGAAGTGAGAGCCCCAGCAGCTACACAAGCATCACTGCACAGCAGCTGCTGTGTTGGATGGCACATCAGCCACTAATGTGCTCTCTACACCCACAACCCACCACTTAAAATCCAACAGAATTCAACAACCTGAAAATATAAGGCCAGGTTTGTTAGTTTTGGCAGCATGATGTAACATCAACACCTCATGATGACAGTACTGACACTGGACAGAAGCACATAGCTTCTATCAACCTCTGTTACACTGTATAACATTTTAGGACGCAGACCTTGGTAGGCAGAACAGCAACCTGGAATTGAGTTCAAACCACTTCCAGTCTCTCCTCTGAATACAGAGGTGCTCCTTATATAATCCATAGTCTCTCACAAATATACCAGCAATTCAGCTGTTCTATAGTATCCAGAAAAGCAACATCAGAAAGCACAAACTATAAAAACAGAAAAATATTACATAACAAACCTTCCGTTGCAAGGAATCTACTTCCCTGGAACAACTCGGTAAGATTTCAGTACTGACTGTATCCACACTCTTATCCTCAGAGCCATGATAGTTTGCCTAAAATCACATAAGAAACCCACATATTTTCAGAACCAAATAATTTGATCAATATGCCGTGTTACACTTCTATAGTCAGATGACTTTAAAAGGAGCTGAAAACTGTGTGTTGGTCTGTGGTGCTAATACTCTCCCAACAATACTCCAGCTGCCTCTCTGCTGTTATTTTGGGCTCCAAACAGAAAATAGCTTTATCTAAATGCACACTGCCTTCAGAAGGTGAGGCCGTGCTCTTTCCTCCCCCACCTGCCCTTTCCCCTCCTCTGAGTGCTGGTGAGCCACACGCAGTGCATCAGATTAGATAACCTGGACTGGTTAAAAACTGACTCAGCAAGCAACGGGGCAGTTTTCAGCCAGACCGATTCACAGTCCAATTCACATTCCAACTGGCCATGGAGCCAGCCAGACTGAAAGCAAACACAAAACCCCATCTGGGCTGCATGCCTTTCATGTCCCCTCTTCACTCTGAAACACCTTCCCATTTTTTCTGTTAATTGCTCAGACTCAGTTTTAGCAGTGGTTCTTTTACACAGCCAGGTATGCACATGGAGGAGTCTCCAAAAGGAAGTGCAGCATCACACAGACTGGCCCTGACAGGAAGTTCTGAGGATGTGGCTGGCCCACACAGCCTGCTGACCTAACACCTCTCACTGCAGAAATCTGAAAAGATTGATTAACCCAAAGCTGTCATTCTTCTTTTAAGATGCAGTTCTACTTTCATATGAGACAACAGTAGAACTCCTAACATTTTTTTAATAAAAGCTGAAGCAGTTAGGCACTAATTTTAAAGATTCCAAAGCTTGCTACTCAATTTTAGGGATACTTATGATCATCACGTGGACTTGGCGCAGGTGGAGGCTGAGGAGGAACTCTGGAAAGAAATAATGCAGTTTGCATTTTTTGCTTCAGAAAATTATGTTCTGAAGCGTTAAAATAGTTATTATTCAAGACTGCAAAACCCAACTTGAAAGCTGATGACAAAAGCCAAGGGCACTCATACTACCAACCAGAGTTTACAGTCTCACCTGTGCAGGTCTGGAAAAGATAAACACATGTGACAGTTCCCCCCACATACACGGCAGGAGCATGAGTTACCATGTTAAAAATAGCTTTTCATATTTCATCCTCTCCTCAATGTTTACGAATAATTAACAGTACAGCACCCAATCCCTATTCTGATCTTCCTTCCAAAAAGTCTGTCTGACGCCCAGCATTACAAAATGCCACTGACTTTTATCATACAATAAACAGGGTTAATTCCCATAACCCTTGGAAACTGGATAATTCAACTAATATAGAATAATTCAGCTTAAGTCCACCAACTTTTATCAGCTATGAACTTAATTTTCCAGATATTTAACACTGTACTTCAGACTAGCAAGAGCTGCTTAACCCAGTATCTCTCAGAGAAACCACTTACGGAGCCACAACCTGCATAAATCAGCCAACCACCACCTGTGAGAAAATAAAAAGCTTGTTTCCTGTGACTTGATCACTGTGCAACACAAACTTGTCAGTAATAGGCTCTGAGGCAATTATCTTTAATCACGTAGGTAGCCTTTTTTTTCTTAACGCTTCTCTGTGCACAGATTCAAATATAACCTTTAAGATGTTAAAAATACCATAATTCTACTGTTTTCTAACTTCAGGAATTAAGGGAAATCTTTTGACTGCATGTGGTGAGGGTCTGTGTGAGAAGGACACATACTCATGCACCCTTTCTTCTACCTTGTAAGGCCTTCTCATTGCTCCCGAAGCTGCATCGTAATTGAGCATATCCGTGGGGTCAATCCATTCATCATCTTGAACTTTCCCACTCCCCGTTAGCACAACTGCACACAATGCCAAAGAAAACAGCATCCTGTATCACTAAACAGAACAAGAAATTAAAATATTCAGTTCAGGATGTAGGACATTGCACAAAACACACAAAACAATTTTACAACAAGAAAAAAGCACTCTCCAGCGTTGTTTAAAAACAGCTCCCTATTAAGCAGGTTAGACTTCACTTACATAACTTTTTTCCTAAAGAAAACACTAGCAAGAACGCACAACCATTAAACTGTAGGGCTGGATCAATACGACTGGCTGCAGTTATCAGCGGGTGCAGAGCAGAGTTCAGCGCTGCTCGTACCATCAAACAGCACAGAATCCTCCCGGCCCGAAGACAAGGCTCTGCCACTACGACCACGGGCACCGCCAGAAAGGCCGCCAGGATATTCGCGCCCTGCCCGGGCAGCGGCCCCGGCCCAACAGGCCCCACCCGAGGCCG